>NW_024714868.1:0-43973 GCF_018991925.1 Homarus americanus
CCAATAAATCACGCGGACTTCTACATACAATCAACACCTCACTCCGCCAGGATTCGAACCCACGGCCCACGAGCCCATGACTGTGACCGGGGAATGTTACCTATGGACCACGGGGATACTAAAATCAGTCCTAGACTCTGTTATATTTCACACAATGCCTGTTCAACTAGCTTATGGCGCCGTGAACCTCTAATGGGGACTACCCGTATCACGTAGGTGGTCAGAGAAACGTTTTGCCGAATCCGGCTTCGAAACACGAGGATCCATATATATTTCATTAGCCCAATAAAGCACACTGACTTGTACATACAATGAACACCTCACCCCACCAGGATTCGAACCTACGGCCCTCGAGCCCATAACTGTGACCAGGGAACGCTACCTCTGGACCACCAGGATACTAAAAGCAGTCGAAGACTCTGTTATATTTTACACAAAGCCTGTTCAACGAGCTTATGGCGCCGTGAACCTCTAATGGGGACTACCCTTATCACGTAGGTGGTCAGAGTAGCGTTTTACCAAATCCGGCTTCGAAACACGAGAATCCATATATATTTCATTAGCCCAATAAATCACGCCGACTTCTACATACAATCAACACCTCACTCCGCCAGGATTCGAACCCACGGCCCACGAGCCCATGACTGTGACCAGGGAACGCTACTTCTGGACCACCAGGATACTAAAAGCAGTCCTATACCGTGTTATATTTCACACAAAGCATGTTCAACGAGCTTATGGCGCCGTGAACCTCTAATGGGGACTATCCGTATCACGTAGGTGGTCAGAGTAACGTTTTACCAAATCCGGCTTCGATACACGAGGATCCATAAATATTTCATTAGCCCAAAAAAGCACACGGACTTCATACAATAGACACCTCACCCGCCAGGATTCAACCCATTACGAACCAGCGGCTGTGACCGAGAATGCTTTTACCTCTGAGACCACCAGGATACAAAAGCAGACCCCTAGACTCTGTTATATTTCACAAAGCCTGTTCAGCGAGCTTATGGCGCCTTGAACAGCACAATGGGACTACCGTATCACGTGGAGTGGGCAGAGTAACGTTTTGCCATATCCGATCGCTGAAACACAAGTATCCATATATATTTCGTTAGCCCAATTTATCACGCCGACTTCTACATATAATCAACACCTCACTCCGCCAGGATTCGAACCCACGGCCCACGAGCCCATGACTGTGACCGGGGAACGTTACCTATGGACCACGGGGATACTAAAAGCAGTCCTAGACTCTGTTATATTTCACACAATGCCTGTTCAACGAGCTTATGGCGCCGTGAACCTCCAATGGGGACAACCCGTATCACGTAGGTGGTCAGAGTAGCGTTTTACCAAATCCGGCTTCGAAACACGAGGATCCATATATATTTCATTAGCCCAATAAAGCACGCGGACTTCTACATACAATGAACACCTCACCCCGACATGATTCGAACCCACGGCCCACGAGCCCATGACTGTGACCGCGGAACGCTACCTCTGGACCACCAGGAAACTAAAAGTAGTCCTAAACTCTGTTATATTTCACACAAAGCCTCTTCAACGAGCTTATGGCGCGGTGAACTTCTAATGGGGACTACCCGTATCACGTAGGTGGTCAGAGTAATGTTTTGCCAAATCCGGCTTCGAAACACAAGCATCAATATATATTTCATTAGCCCAATAAAGCACGCGGACTTCTACATACAATGAACACCTCACCCCGCCAGGATTCAAACCCATGGCCCACGAGCCCATGACTGTGACCGGGGAATGCTACCTCTGGAACCACCAGGATACTAAAAGCAGTCCTAGACTCTGTTATATTTCACACAATGCCTGTTCAACGAGCTTATGGCGCCGTGAACCTCTAATGGGGACTACCCGTATCAAATAGGTGGTCAGAGTAACGTTTTACCAAATCCGGCTTCGAAACACGAGGATCAATATATATTTCATTAGCCCAATAAAGCATGCGGACTTCTACATAAAATGAACACCTCACCCCGCCAGGATTCGAACCCACGGCCCACGAGCTCACGACTGTGACCGGGGAATGCTACCTCTGGACCACCAGGATACTAAAAGCAGTCCTAGTCTCTGTTATATTTCACACAAAGCCTGTTCAACGAGCTTTTGGCGCCGTGAACGTCTAATGAGGACTACCCGTATCACGTAGGTGGGCAGAGTAACGTTTTACCAAATCCGGCTTCGAAACACGAGGATCGATATATATTTCATTAGCCCAATAAAACAAGCGGACTTCTACATACAATAAACATCTCACCCCGCCAGGATTCGAACCCACGGCCCACGATCCCATGACTGTGACCGGGGAACGTTACCTCTGGACCACCAGGATTCTAAAAGCAGTCCTAGACTCTGTTATATTTCAAACAAAGCCTGTTCAACGAGCTTATGGCGCCGTGAACCTCTAATGGGGACTACCCGTATCACATAGGTGGCCAGAGTAGCGTTTTACCAAATCCGGCTTCGAAACACGAGGATCCATATATATTTCATTAGCCCAATAAATCACGCGGACTTCTACATACAATCAACACCTCACCCCGCCAGGATTCGAACCCACAGCCCACGAGCTCACGACTGTGACCGGGGAATGCTACCTCTGGACCACCAGGATACTAAAAGCAGTCCTTGTCTCTGTTATATTTCACACAAAGTCTGTTCAACGAGCTTTTGGCGCCGTGAACCTCTAATGGGGACTACCCGCATCACGTAGGTGGTCAGAGTAACGTTTTACCAAATCCGGCTTCGAAACACGAGGATCAATATATATTTCATGAGCCCAATAAAGCACGCGGACTTCTACATAAAATGAACACCTCACCCCGCCAGGATTCGAACCCACGGCCCACGAGCTCACGACTGTGACCGGGGAATGCTACCTCTGGACCTGGGACACTAAAAAGCAGTCCTAGTCTGTTATATTTCACACAAAGCCTGTTCAATGAGCTTTTGGCGCCGTGAACGTCTAATGGGGACTACCCGTATCACGTAGGTGGGCAGAGTAACGTTTTACCAAATCCGGCTTCGAAACACGAGGATCGATATATATTTCATTAGCCCAATAAAACAAGCGGACTTCTACATACAATCAACACCTCACCCCGCCAGGATTCGAACCCACGGCCTACGAGCGCACGACTGTGACCGGGGAATGCTACCTCTGGACCACCAGGATACTAAAAGCAGTCCTAGTCTCTGTTATATTTCACACAAAGCCTGTTCAATGAGCAAATGGCGCCGTGAACCTCTTATGGGGACTACCTGTATCACGTAAGATTTCAGAGTAGCATTTTACCAAATCCGGCTTCGAAACACGAGGATCCATATATATTTTATTAGCCGAATAAAACAAGCGGACTTCTACATACAATCAACACCTCACCCCGCCAGGATTCGAACCCACGGCCCACGAGCCCACGACTGTGATCGGGAAACGCTACCTTTGGATCACCAGGATACTAAAAGCAGTCCAAGACTCTGTTATATTTCACACAAATCCTGTTCAACGAGCTTATGGCGCCGTGAACCTCTAATGGGGACTACCCTTATCACGTAGGTGGTCAGAGTAGCGTTTTACCAAATCCCGCTTCGAAACACGAGGATCCATATATATTTCATTAGCCCAATAAATCACGCGGACTTCTACATACAATCAACACCTCACTCCGCCAGGATTCGAACCCACGGCCCACGAGCCCATGACTGTGACGGGGAACGTTACCTATGGACCACGGGGATTCTAAAAGCAGTCCTAGACTCTGTTATATTTCACACAATGCCTGTTCAACGAGCTTATGGCGCCATGAACCTCTAATGGGGACTACCCGTATCACCTACGTGGTCAGAGTAACGTTTTACCAAATCCGGCTTCGAAACACGAGGATCCATATATATTTCATTAGCCCAATAAAGCACGCAGACTTCTACATACAATCAACACCTCACCCCGCCAGGATTCGAACCCACGGCCCATGAGCCCATGACTGTGACCGGGGAACGCTACCTCTTTAACCACCAGGATACTAAAAGCAGTCCTAGACTCTGTTATATTTCACACAAAGCCTCTTCAACAAGCTTATGGCACCGTGAACTTCTAATGGGGACTACCCGTATCACGTAGGTGGTCAGACTAATGTTTTGCCAAATCCGGCTTCGAAACACGAGCATCCATATATATTTCATTAGCCCAATAAAGCACGCGGACTTCTACATAAAATGAACACCTCACCCCGCCAGGATTCGAACCCACAGCCCACGAGCTCACGACTGTGACCGGGGAATGCTACCTCTGGACCACCAGGATACTAAAAGCAGTCCTAGTCTCTGTTATATTTCACACAAATCCTGTTCAACGAGCAAATGGCGCCGTGAACCTCTTATGGGGACTACCTGTATCACGTAGGTTTTCAGAGTAACATTTTACCAAATCCGGCTTCGAAACACGAGGATCCATATATATTTCATTAGCCCAATAAAGCACACAGACTTCTACATACAATCAACACCTCACCCCGCCAGGATTTAAACCCACGGCCCACGAGTCCATGACTGTGACCAGGGAACGCTACTTCTGGACCACCAAGATACTAAAAGCAGTCCTATACCGTGTTATATTTCACACAAAGCATGTTCAACGAGCTTATGGCGCCGTGAACCTCTAATGGGGACTACCCGTATCACGTGAGTGATGACAATTTACCAAATCCGGCGAAGCAAGGGATCCATATATATTTCATTAGCCCAATAAATCCGCAGCGGACTTCTACATACAATCAACACCTCGCTCCGCCAGGATTCGAACCCCACGGCCCACGAGCCGCCCGAGCTGTGACCGGGGAATGTTACCTATGGATTGCAGGATACTAAATCAGTACTAGACTCTGTTATATTTCACGCAATGCCTGTTCCTTTAACATGGCGCCGTGAACCTTTCTAATGGGGAATGCCATATGCGTGGTGGTCAGAAAACGTTTTTGCGAATCCGGCTTCGAAACCACCGAGATCCCCATATATGTTCATTAGCCCAATAAAGCACTGACTTGTACATACAATGAACACCTCACCGCGGGATTCGAACCTCTGACCCTCGAAACCCCTTAACTGTGACCGAAACTACCTCTGGACCACCAGGATACTAAAAGCAGTCGAAGACTCTGTTATATTTTACACAAAGCCTGTTCAACGAGCTTATGGCGCCGTGAACCTCTAATGGGGACTACCCTTATCACGTAGGTGGTCAGAGTAGCGTTTTACCAAATCCGGCTTCGAAACACGAGGATCCATATATATTTCATTAGCCCAATAAATCACGCCGACTTCTACATACAATCAACACCTCACTCCGCCAGGATTCGAACCCACGGCCCACGAGCCCATGACTGTGACCGGGGAACGCTATCTCTGGACAAACCAGGATACTAAAAGCAGTCCTATGCCGTGTTATATTTCACACAAAGCATGTTCAACGAGCTTATGGCGCCGTGACCCTCTAATGGGGACTATCCGTATCACGTAGGTGGTCAGAGTAACGTTTTACCAAATCCGGCTTCGATACACGAGGATCCATAAATATTTCATTAGCCCAAAAAAGCACACGGACTTCTACATACAATGAACACCTCACCCCGCCAGGATTCGAACCCACGGCCCACGAGCCAACGACTGTGACCGGGGAATGCTACCTCTGGACCACCAGGATACAAAAAGCAGACCTAGACTCTGTTATATTTCACACAAAGCCTGTTCAACGAGCTTATGGCGCCTTGAACCTCTAATGGGGACTACCCGTATCACGTAGGTGGGCAGAGTAACGTTTTACCATATCCGTCTTCGAAACACGAGGATCCATATATATTTCTTTAGCCCAATAAAGCACACGCACTTCTACATACAATCAACACCTCACACTGCCAGGATTCGAACCCACGGCCCACGAACCCACGACTGTGACCGGGGAACGCTATCTCTGGACAAACCAGGATACTAAAAGCAGTCCTAGACTCTGTTATATTTCACAGAAAGCCTGTTCAACGAGCTTATGGCGCCGTGAACCTCTAATGAGGACTACCCGTATCACGTAAGTGGTCAGAGTACCGTTTTACCAAATCCGGCTTCGAAACACGAGGATCCATATGTATTTCCTTAGCCCAATAAAGCACGCCGACTTCTACATACAATCAACACCTCACTCCGCCAGGATTCGAACCCATGGCCCACGAGCCCATGACTGTGACCGGTGAACGTTACCTATGGACCACGGGGATACTAAAAGCAGTCCTAGACTCTGTTATATTTCACACAATGCCTGTTCAACGAGATTATGGCGCCGTGAACCTCTAATGGGGACTACCCGCATCACGTAGGTGGTCAGAGTAACGTTTTACCAAATCGGGCTTCGAAACACGAGGATCCATATATATTTCATTAGCCCAATAAAGCACGCGGACTTCTACATACAATGAACACCTCACCCCGCCATGATTCGAACCCACGGCCCACGAGCCCATGACTGTGACCGCGGAACGCTACCTCTGGACCACCAGGAAACTAAAAGCAGTCCTAGACTCTGTAATATTTCAAACAAAGCCTGTTCAACGAGCTTATGGCGCCGTGAACCTCTAATGGGGACTACCGTATCACGTAGGTGGTCAGAGTAACGTTTTACCATATCCGTCTTCGAAACACGAGGATCCATATATATTTCATTAGCCCAATAAAGCACGCGGACTTCTACATAAAATCAACACCTCACCCCGCCAGGATTCGAACCTACGGCCCACGAGCCCATAACTGTGACCAGGGAACGCTACCTCTGGACCACCAGGATAGTAAAAGCAGTCCAAGACTCTGTTAAATTTACAAAAAGCCTGTTCAACGAGCTTATGGCGCCGTGAACCTCTAATGGGGACTACCCGTATCACGTCGGTGGTCAGAGTAGCGTTTTACCAAATCCGGCATCGAAACACGAGGATCCATATATATTTCATTAGCCCAATTTATCACGCCGACTTCTACATATAATCAACACCTCACTCCGCCAGGATTCGAACCCACGGCCCACGAGCCCATGACTGTGACTGGGGAACGTTACCTATGGACCACGGGGATACTAAAAGCAGTCCTAGACTCTGTTATAATTCACACAAAGCCTCTTCAACGAGCTTATGGCGCCGTGAACCTCTAATGGGGACTACCCATATCACGTAGGTGGTCAGAGTAGCGTTTTACCAAATCCGGCTTCGAAACACGAGGATCCATATATATTTCATTAGCCCAATAAAGCAAGCGGACTTCTACATACAATGAACACCTCACCCCGACATGATTCGAACCCACGGCCCACGAGCTCACGACTGTGACCGGGGAATGCTACCTCTGGACCACCAGGATACTAAAAGCAGTCCTAGTCTCTGTTATATTTCACACAAAGCCTGTTCAAAGAGCTTTTGGCGCCGTGAACGTCTAATGGGGACTACCCGTATCACGTAGGTGGGCAGAGTAACGTTTTACCAAATCCGGCTTCGAAACACGAGGATCGATATATATTTCATTAGCCCAATAAAACAAGCGGACTTCTACATACACTCAACACCTCACCCCGCCAGGATTCGAACCCACGGCCTACGAGCGCACGACTGTGACCGGGGAATGCTACCTCTGGACCACCAGGATACTAAAAGCAGTCCTAGACTCTGTTATATTTCACACAAAGTTTGTTCAACGAGCTTATATACCGTGAACCTCTAATGGGACTACCCAGAGGACGAGGTGGTCAGAGTAGCGCTACTCAAATCCGGCTTCAAAACACGAGGATCCATATATATTTCATTAGCCCAATAAATCACGCCGACTTCTACATAATAAAACACCTCAATTCAGGATTCGAACCTACTTCGCCCACGAGCCCATGACTGTGACCGAATGTTAATTTGGCGGACCACGATACTAAAAGCAGTCCTAGACTCTGTTATATTTCACACGAAGCATGTTCAGCGAGCTTATGGTGCCGTGAACCTCTAATGGGGACTACCCGTATCACGTAGGTGGTCAGAGTAACGTTTTACCAAATCCGGCTTCGAAACACGAGGATCCATATATATTTCATTAACCTAATAAAGCACGCGGACTTCTACATACATTCAACTCCTCACCCCGCCACGATTGGAACCCACGGCCCACGAACCCATGACTGTGACCAGGGAACGCTACTTCTGGACCACCAGGATACTAAAAGGAGTCCTCGACTCTGTTATATTTCACACAAAGCATTTTCAACGAGCTTATGGCGCCGTGAACCTCTAATGGGGACTACCCTTGTCATGTAGGTGGTCAGAGTAACGTTTTACCAAATCCGGCTTCGAAACACGAGGATCCATATATATTTCATTAGCCTAATAAAGCACGCGGACTTCTACATACATTCAACTCCTCACCCCGCCAGGATTCGAACCCATGGCCCACGGAGCTCACGATCAGACCGAATGCCACTCTGGACCACCAGGATACTAAAAGCAGTCCTAGTCTCTGTTATATTTCACACAAAGCCTGTTCAACGACCTTTTGGCGCCGTGAACGTCTAATGGGGACTACCCGTATCACGTAGGTTTTCAGAATAACATTTTACCAAATCCGGCTTCGAAACACGAGGATCCATATATATATTATTAGCCGAATAAAACAAGCGGACTTCTACATACAATCAACACCTCACCCCGCCAGGATTCGAACCCACGGCCCACGAGCCCACGACTGTGACCGGGGAACGCTATCTCTGGACAAACCAGGATACTAAAAGCAGTTCTAGACTGTTATATTTCACACAAATCCTGTTCAACGAGCAAATGGCGCCGTGAACCTCTTATGGGGACTACCTGTATCACGTAGGTTTTCAGAGTAACATTTTACCAAATCCGGCTTCGAAACACGAGGATCCATATATATTTCATTAGCCCAATAAAGCACACAGACTTCTACATACAATCAACACCTCACCCCGCCAGGATTTAAACCCACGGCCCACGAGTCCATGACTGTGACCAGGGAACGCTACTTCTGGACCACCAAGATACTAAAAGCAGTCCTATACCGTGTTATATTTCACACAAAGCATGTTCAACGAGCTTATGGCGCCGTGAACCTCTAATGGGGACTACCCGTATCACGTAGGTGGTCAGAGTAGCGTTTTACCAAATCCCGCTTCGAAACACGAGGATCCATATATATTTCATTAGCCCAATAAATCACGCGAACTTCTACTTACAATCAACACCTCACTCCGCCAGGATTCGAACCCACGGCCCACGAGCCCATGATTGTGACCGGGGAACGTTACCTATGGACCACGGGGATACTAAAAGCAGTCCTAGACTCTGTTATATTTCACACAATGCCTGTTCAACGAGCTTATGGCGCCGTGAATCTCTACTGGGGACTACCCGTATCACGTAGGTGGTCAGAGAAACGTTTTGCCAAATCCAGCTTCGAAACACGAGGATCCATATATATTTCATTAGCCCAATAAAGCACACTGACTTGTACATACAATGAACACCTCACCCCGCCAGGATTCGAACCTACGGCCCTCGAGCCCATAACTGTGACCAGGGAACGCTACCTCTGGACCACCAGGATACTAAAAGCAGTCGAAGACTCTGTTATATTTTACACAAAGCCTGTTCAACGAGCTTATGGCGCCGTGAACCTCTAATGGGGACTACCCTTATCACGTAGGTGGTCAGAGTAGCGTTTTACCAAATCCGGCTTCGAAACACGAGGATCCATATATATTTCATTAGCCCAATAAATCACGCCGACTTCTACATACAATCAACACCTCACTCCGCCAGGATTCGAACCCACGGCCCACGAGCCCATGACTGTGACCGGGGAACGCTATCTCTGGACAAACCAGGATACTAAAAGCAGTCCTATGCCGTGTTATATTTCACACAAAGCATGTTCAACGAGCTTATGGCGCCGTGACCCTCTAATGGGGACTATCCGTATCACGTAGGTGGTCAGAGTAACGTTTTACCAAATCCGGCTTCGATACACGAGGATCCATAAATATTTCATTAGCCCAAAAAAGCACACGGACTTCTACATACAATGAACACCTCACCCCGCCAGGATTCGAACCCACGGCCCACGAGCCAACGACTGTGACCGGGGAATGCTACCTCTGGACCACCAGGATACAAAAAGCAGACCTAGACTCTGTTATATTTCACACAAAGCCTGTTCAACGAGCTTATGGCGCCTTGAACCTCTAATGGGGACTACCCGTATCACGTAGGTGGGCAGAGTAACGTTTTACCATATCCGTCTTCGAAACACGAGGATCCATATATATTTCTTTAGCCCAATAAAGCACACGCACTTCTACATACAATCAACACCTCACACTGCCAGGATTCGAACCCACGGCCCACGAACCCACGACTGTGACCGGGGAACGCTATCTCTGGACAAACCAGGATACTAAAAGCAGTCCTAGACTCTGTTATATTTCACAGAAAGCCTGTTCAACGAGCTTATGGCGCCGTGAACCTCTAATGAGGACTACCCGTATCACGTAAGTGGTCAGAGTACCGTTTTACCAAATCCGGCTTCGAAACACGAGGATCCATATGTATTTCCTTAGCCCAATAAAGCACGCCGACTTCTACATACAATCAACACCTCACTCCGCCAGGATTCGAACCCATGGCCCACGAGCCCATGACTGTGACCGGTGAACGTTACCTATGGACCACGGGGATACTAAAAGCAGTCCTAGACTCTGTTATATTTCACACAATGCCTGTTCAACGAGATTATGGCGCCGTGAACCTCTAATGGGGACTACCCGCATCACGTAGGTGGTCAGAGTAACGTTTTACCAAATCGGGCTTCGAAACACGAGGATCCATATATATTTCATTAGCCCAATAAAGCACGCGGACTTCTACATACAATGAACACCTCACCCCGCCATGATTCGAACCCACGGCCCACGAGCCCATGACTGTGACCGCGGAACGCTACCTCTGGACCACCAGGAAACTAAAAGCAGTCCTAGACTCTGTAATATTTCAAACAAAGCCTGTTCAACGAGCTTATGGCGCCGTGAACCTCTAATGGGGACTACCGTATCACGTAGGTGGTCAGAGTAACGTTTTACCATATCCGTCTTCGAAACACGAGGATCCATATATATTTCATTAGCCCAATAAAGCACGCGGACTTCTACATAAAATCAACACCTCACCCCGCCAGGATTCGAACCTACGGCCCACGAGCCCATAACTGTGACCAGGGAACGCTACCTCTGGACCACCAGGATAGTAAAAGCAGTCCAAGACTCTGTTAAATTTACAAAAAGCCTGTTCAACGAGCTTATGGCGCCGTGAACCTCTAATGGGGACTACCCGTATCACGTCGGTGGTCAGAGTAGCGTTTTACCAAATCCGGCATCGAAACACGAGGATCCATATATATTTCATTAGCCCAATTTATCACGCCGACTTCTACATATAATCAACACCTCACTCCGCCAGGATTCGAACCCACGGCCCACGAGCCCATGACTGTGACTGGGGAACGTTACCTATGGACCACGGGGATACTAAAAGCAGTCCTAGACTCTGTTATAATTCACACAAAGCCTCTTCAACGAGCTTATGGCGCCGTGAACCTCTAATGGGGACTACCCATATCACGTAGGTGGTCAGAGTAGCGTTTTACCAAATCCGGCTTCGAAACACGAGGATCCATATATATTTCATTAGCCCAATAAAGCAAGCGGACTTCTACATACAATGAACACCTCACCCCGACATGATTCGAACCCACGGCCCACGAGCTCACGACTGTGACCGGGGAATGCTACCTCTGGACCACCAGGATACTAAAAGCAGTCCTAGTCTCTGTTATATTTCACACAAAGCCTGTTCAAAGAGCTTTTGGCGCCGTGAACGTCTAATGGGGACTACCCGTATCACGTAGGTGGGCAGAGTAACGTTTTACCAAATCCGGCTTCGAAACACGAGGATCGATATATATTTCATTAGCCCAATAAAACAAGCGGACTTCTACATACACTCAACACCTCACCCCGCCAGGATTCGAACCCACGGCCTACGAGCGCACGACTGTGACCGGGGAATGCTACCTCTGGACCACCAGGATACTAAAAGCAGTCCTAGACTCTGTTATATTTCACACAAAACCTGTTCATCGAGCTTAAGGCGCCGTGAACCTCTAATGGGGACTACCAGTATCACGTAGGTGGTCAGAGTAACGTTTTACCATATCCGTCTTCGAAACACGAGGATCCATATATATTTCATTAGCCCAATAAAGCACGCGGACTTCTACATATAATCAACACCTCACCCCGCCAGGATTCGAACCTACGGCCCACGAGCCCATAACTGTGACCAGGGAACGCTACCTCTGGACCACCAGGATACTTAAAGTAGTCCAAGACTCTGTTATATTTTACACAAAGCCTGTTCAACGAGCTTATGGCGCCGTGAACCTCAAATGGGGACTACCCGTATGACGTAGGTGGTCAGAGTAGCGTTTTACCAAATCCGGCTTCGAAACACTAGGATCCATATATATTTCATTAGCCCAATAAATCACGCCGACTTCTACATACAATAAACACCTCACTCCGCCAGGATTCGAACCCACGGCCCACGAGCCCATGACTGTGACCGGGGAATGTTACCTATGGACCACGGGGATACTAGAAGCAGTCCTAGACTCTATTATATTACACACAATGGCTGTTCAACGAGCTTATGGCGCCATCAACCTCTAATGGGGACTACCCTTATCAAGTAGGTGGTCAGAGTAACGTTTTACCAAATCCGGCTTCGAAACACGAGGATCCATATATATTTCATTAGCCCAATAAAGCACGCGGACTTCTACATACAATGAACACCTCACCCCGCCAGGATTCAAACCCACGGCCCACGAGCCCATGACTGTGACCGGGGAACGCTACCTCTGGAACCACCAGGATACTAAAGCAGTCCTAGACTCTGTTATATTTCACACAAAGCCTGTTCAACGAGCTTATGGCGCCGTGAACCTCTAATGGGGACTTCCTGTATCACGTAAGTGGTCAGAGTAACGTTTTACCAAATCCGGCTTCGTAACACGACGATCGATATATATTTCATTAGCCCAACAAAACAAGCGGACTTCTACATACAATGAACACGTCACCCCGCCAGGATTCAAAACCACGGCCCACGAGCCCACGACTGTGACCAGGGAACGCTGTCTCTGGACAAACCAGGATACTAAAAGCAGTCCTAGACTCTGTTATATTTCACACAAAGCCTGTTCAACGAGCTTATGGGGCCGTGAACCTTTAATGGGGACTACCCGTATCACGTAAGTGGTCATAGTAACGTTTTACGAAATCCCGCGTCGAAACACTAGGATCCATATATATTTCATTAGCCCAATAAAGCACGTAGACTTCTACATACAATTAACACCTCACCCCGCCAGGATTTAAACCCACGGCCCACGAGCCCATGACTGTGACCAGGGAACGCTACTTCTGGACCACCAGGATACTAAAAGCAGTTCTATACTCTGTTATAATTCACACAAAGCCTGTTCAACGAGCTTATGGTGCTGTGAACCTCTAATGGGGACTACCCGTATCACGTAGGTGGTCAGAGTAACGTTTTGCCAAACCCGGCTTCGAAACACGAGGATCCATATATATTTCATTAGCCCAATAAGGCACACGGACTTGTACATACAATGAACACCTCACCCCGCCAGGATTCGAACCCACGGCACACGAGCCCACGACTGTGACCGGGGAACGCTACCTCTGGACCACCAGGATACTAAAAGCAGTCCTAGACTCTGTTATATTTCACGCAAAGCCTGTTCAACGTGCTTATGGCGCCGTGAACCTCTAATGGGGACTACCCGTATCACGTAGGCTGTCAGAGTAACGTTTTACCAAATCCGGCTTCGAAACACGAGGATCCATATATATTTCATTAGCCCAATAAAGCACACGGACTTCTACATACAATGAACACCTCACTCCTCCAGGATTCGAACCCACGGCCCACGAGCCCATGACTCTGACCGGGGAACGTTACCTATGGACCACCAGGATACTAAAAGCAGTCCTAGTCTCTGTTATATTTCACACAAAGACTGTTCAACGAGCTTTTGGCGCCGTGAACCTCTAATGGGGACTACCCGTATCACGTAGGTGGACAGAGTAACGTTTTACCAAATCCGGCTTCGAAACACGAGGATCCATATATATTTCATTAGCCCAATAGAGCACACGGACTTCTACATAAAATGAACACCTCACCCCGCCAGGATTCGAACCCACGGCCCACGGCCCACGAGCTCACGACTGTGACCGGGGAATGCTACCTCTGGACCACCAGGATACTATAAGCAGTCCTAGTCTCTGTTATATTTCACACAAAGCCTGTTCAACGAGCTTTTGGCGCCGTGAACCTCTAATGGGGACTACCCGTATCACGTAGGTGGGCAGAGTAACGCTTTACCAAATCCGGCTTCGAAACACGAGGATCCATATATATTTCATTAGCCCAATAAAGCGGACTTACATAAAATGAACACCTCACCCCGCCAGGATTCGAACCCACGGCCCACGGCCCACGAGCTCACGACTGTGACCGGGGAATGCTACCTCTGGACCACCAGGATACTATAAGCAGTCCTAGTCTCTGTTATATTTCACACAAAGCCTGTTCAACGAGCTTTTGGCGCCGTGAACCTCTAATGGGGACTACCCGTATCACGTAGGTGGTCAGAGTAGCGTTTTACCAAATCCGGCTTCGAAACACGAAGATCCATATATATTTCATTAGCCCAATAAATCACGCCGACTTATACATACAATCAACACCTCACTCCGCCAGGATTCGAATCCACGGCCCACGAGCCCATGACTGTGACCGGGGAACGTTACCTATGGACCACGGGGATACTAAAAGCAGTCCTAGACTCTGTTATATTTCACACAATGCCTGTTCAACGAGCTTATGGCGCCGTGAACCTCTAATGGGGACTACCCGTATCACGTAGGTGGTCAGATTAACGTTTTACCAAAACCGGCTTCGAAACACGAGGATCCATATATATTTCATTAGCCCAATAAAGCACACGGACTTCTACATAAAATGAACACCTCACCCCGCCAGGATTCGAATCCACGGCCCACGAGCTCACGACTGTGACCGCGGAACGCTACCTCTGGATCACCAGGATACTAAAAGCAGTCCTAGTCTCTGTTATATTTCACACAAAGCCTGTTCAACAAGCTTTTGGCGCCGTGAACGTCTAATGGGGACTACCCGTATCACGCAGGTGGGCAGAGTAACGTTTTACCATATCCGTCTTCGAAACACGAGGATCCATATATATTTCATTAGCCCAATAAAGCACGCGGACTTCTACATGAAATCAACACCTCACCCCGCCAGGATTCGAACTTACGGCCCACGAGCCCATAACTGTGACCAGGGAACGCTACCTCTGGACCACCAGGATACTAAAAGCAGTCCTAGACTCTGTAATATTTCAAACAAAGCCTGTTCAACGAGCTTATGGCGCCGTGAACCTCTAATGGGGACTACCCGTATCACGTAGGTGGTCAAAGTAGCGTTTTACCAAATCCGGCTTCGAAACACGAGGATCCATATATATTTCATTAGCCCAATAAAGCACGCGGACTTCTACATACAATGAACACCTCACCCCGACATGATTCGAAACCACGGCCCATGAGCCCATGACTGTGACCGCGGAACGCTACCTCTGGACCACCAGGAAACTAAAAGCAGTCCTAAACTCTGTTATATTTCACACAAAGCCTCTTCAACGAGCTTATGGCGCCGTGAACCTCTAATGGGGACTACCCGTATCACGTAGGTGGTCAGAGTAATGTTTTGCCAAATCCGGCTTCGAAACACGAGCATCCATATATATTTCATTAGCCCAATAAAGAACGCGGACTTCTACATACAATGAACACCTTACCCCACCGGGATTCAAACCCACGGCCCACGAGCCCATGACTGTGACCGGGGAACGCTACCTCTGGAACCACCAGGATACTAAAAGCAGTCCTAGACTCTGTTATATTTCACACAATGCCTGTTCAACGAGCTTATGGCGCCGTGAACCTCTAATGGGGACTACCCGTATCAAATAGGTGGTCAGAGTAACGTTTTACCAAATCCGGCTTCGAAACACGAGGATCAATATATATTTCATTAGCCCAATAAAGCACGCAGACTTCTACAAACAATGAACACCTCAACCCGCCAGGATTCGAACCCACGGCCCATGAGCCCATGACTGTGACCGGGGAACGCTACCTCTGGACCAACAGGATACTAAAAGCAGTCCTAGACTCTGTTATATTTCACGCAAAGCCTGTTCAACGTGCTTATGGCGCCGTGAACCTCTAATGGGGACGACCCGTATCACGTAGGTTGTCAGAGTAATGTTTTCCCAAATCCTGCTTCGAAACACAAGGATCCATAAATATTTCATTAGTCCAATAAAGCACACGGACTTCTACATACAATGAACACCTCACTCCTCCAGGATTCGAACCCACGGCCCACGAGCCCATGACTGTGACCGGGGAACGTTAACCTATGGACCACCAGGATACTAAAAGCAGTCCTAGTCTCTGTTATATTTCACACAAAGACTGTTCAACGAGCTTTTGGCGCCGTGAACTTCTAATGGGGACTACCCGTATCACGTAGGTGGGCAGAGTAACGTTTTACCAAATCCGGCTTCGAAACACGAGGATCCATATATATTTCATTAGCCCAATAAAGCACACGGACTTCTAGATAAAATGAACACCTAACCCCGCCAGGATTCGAACCCACGGCCCACGGCCCACGAGCTCACGACTGTGACCTGGGAATGCTACCTCTGGACCACCAGGATACTATAAGCAGTCCTAGTCTCTGTTATATTTCACACAAAGCCTGTTCAACGAGCTTTTGGCGCCGTGAACCTCTAATGGGGACTACCCGTATCACGTAGGTGGGCAGAGTAACGTTTTACCATATCCGTCTTCGAAACACGAGGATCCATATATATTTCATTAGCCCAATAAAGCACGCGGACTTCTACATAAAATCAACACCTCACCCCGCCAGGATTCGAACCTACGGCCCACGAGCCCATAACTGTGACCAGGGAATGCTACCTCTGGACCACCAGGATACTAAAAGCAGTCCAAGACTCTGTTATATTTTACACAAAGCCTGTTCAACGAGCTTATGGCGCCGTGAACCTCTAATGGGGACTACCCATATCACGTAGGTGGTCAGAGTAGCGTTTTACCAAATCCGGCTTCGAAACACGAAGATCCATATATATTTCATTAGCCCAATAAATCACGCCGACTTATACATACAATCAACACCTCACTCCGCCAGGATTCGAACCCACGGCCCACGAGCCCATGACTGTGACCGGGGAACGTTACCTATGGACCACGGGGATACTAAAAGCAGTCCTAGACTCTGTTATATTTCACACAATGCCTGTTCAACGAGCTTATGGCGCCGTGAACCTCTAATGGGGACTACCCGTATCACGTAGGTGGTCAGAGTAGCGTTTTACCAAATCCGGCGTCGAAACACGAGGATCCACATATATTTCATTATCCCAATAAATCACGCCGACTTCGACATACAATCAACACCTCACTCCGCCAGGATTCGACCCCACGGCCCACGAGCCCATGACTGTGACCGGGGAACGTTACCTATGAACCATGGGGATACTAAAAGCAGTCCTAGACTCTGTTATATTTCACACAATGCCTGTTCAACGAGCTTATGGCGCCGTGAACCTCTAATGGGGACTACCCGTATCACGTAGGTGGTCAGAGTAACGTTTAACCAAAACCGGCTTCGAAACACGAGGATCCATATATATTTCATTAGCCCAATAAAGCACACGGACTTCTACATAAAATGAACACCTCACCCTGCCAGGATTCCAATCCACGGCCCACGAGCTCACGACTGTGACCGGGGAATGCTACCTCTGGATCACCAGGATACTAAAAGCAGTCCTAGTTTCTGTTATATTTCACACAAAGCCTGTTCAACGAGCTTTTGGCGCCGTGAACGTCTAATGGGGACTACCCGTATCACGCAGGTGGGCAGAGTAACGTTTTACCATATCCGTCTTCGAAACACGAGGATCCATGTATATTTCATTAGCCCAATAAAGCACGCGGACTTCTACATAAAATCAACACCTCACCCCGCCAGGATTCGAACCTACGGCCCACGAGCCCATAACTGTGACCAGGGAACGCTACCTCTGGACCACCAGGATACTAAAAGCAGTCCAAGACTCTGTTATATTTCACACAATGCCTGTTCAACGAGCTTATGGCGCCGTGAACCTCTAATGGGGACTACCCGCATCACGCAGGTGGGCAGAGTAACGTTTTACCAAATCCGGCTTCGAAACACGAGGATCCATATATATTTCATTAGCCCAATAAAGCACGCGGACTTCTACATACAATGAACACCTCACCCCGCCATGATTCGAACCCACGGCCCATGAGCCCATGACTGTGACCGCGGAACGCTACCTCTGGACCACCAGGAAACTAAAAGCAGTCCTAAACTCTGTTATATTTCACACAATGCCTGTTCAACGAGCTTATGGCGCCGTGAACCTCTAATGGGGACTACCCGTATCAAATAGGTGGTCAGAGTAACGTTTTACCAAATCCGGCTTCGAAACACGAGGATCAATATATATTTCATTAGCCCAATAAAGCATGCGGACTTCTAGAATACAATGAACACCTCACCCCGACATGATTCGAACCCACGGCCCATGAGCCCATGACTGTGACCGCGGAACGCTACCTCTGGACCACCAGGAAACTAAAAGCAGTCCAAGACTCTGTTATATTTCACACAATGCCTGTTCAACGAGCTTATGGCGCCGTGAACCTCTAATGGGGACTACCCGCATCACGCAGGTGGTCAGAGTAACGTTTTACCAAATCCGGCTTCGAAACACGAGGATCCATATATATTTCATTAGCCCAATAAAGCACGCGGACTTCTACATACAATGAACACCTCACCCCGCCATGATTCGAACCCACGGCCCATGAGCCCATGACTGTGACCGCGGAACGCTACCTCTGGACCACCAGGAAACTAAAAGCAGTCCTAAACTCTGTTATATTTCACACAAAGCCTGTTCAACGAGCTTATGGCGCCGTGAACCTCTAATGGGGACTACCCGTATCACGTAGGTGGTCAGAGTAATGTTTTGCCAAATCCGGCTTCGAAACACGAGCATCCATATATATTTCATTAGCCCAATATTGCACACGGACTTCTACATACAATGAACACCTTACCCCGCCGGGATTCAACCCCACGGCCCACGAGCCCATGACTGTGACCGGGGAACGCTACCTCTGGAACCACCAGGATACTAAAAGCAGTCCTAGACTCTGTTATATTTCACACAATGCCTGTTCAACGAGCTTATGGCGCCGTGAACCTCTAATGGGGACTACCCGTATCAAATAGGTGGTCAGAGCAACGTTTTACCAAATCCGGCTTCGAAACACGAGGATCAATATATATTTCATTAGCCCAATAAAGCACGCAGACTTCTACAAACAATGAACACCTCAACCCGCCAGGATTCGAACCCACGGCCCATAAGCCCATGACTGTGACCGGGGAACGCTACCTCTGGACCACCAGGACACTAAAAGCAGTCCTAGACTCTGTTATATTTCACGCAAAGCCTGTTCAACGTGCTTATGGCGCCGTGAACCTCTAATGGGGACTACCCGTATCACGTAGGTTGTCAGAGTAACGTTTTCCCAAATCCGGCTTCGAAACACGAGGATCCATATATATTTCATTAGCCCAATAAAGCACACGGACTTCTACATACAATGAACACCTCACTCCTCCAGGATTCGAACCCACGGCCCACGAGCCCATGACTGTGACCGGGGAACGTTACCTATGGACCACGGGGATACTAAAAGCAGTCCTAGACTCTGTTATATTTCACACAATGCCTGTTCAACGAGCTTATGGCGCCGTGAACCTCTAATGGGGACTACCCGCATCACGTAGGTGGTCAGAGTAACGTTTTACCAAATCCGGCTTCGAAACACGAGGATCAATATATATTTCATTAGCCCAATAAAGCACGCGGACTTCTACATAAAATGAACACCTCACCCCGCCAGGATTCGAACCCACGGCCCACGAGCTCACGACTGTGACCAGGAAACGCTACCTCTGGACCACCAGGACACTAAAAGTAGTCCAAGACTCTGTTATATTTCACACAATGCCTGTTCAACGAGCTTAGGGCGCCGTGAACCTCTAATGGGGACTACCCGTATCACGTAGGAGGTCAGAGTAGCGTTTTACCAAATCCGGCTTCGAAACACGAGGATCCATATATATTTCATTAACCCAATAAATCACGTTGACTTCTACATACAATAAACACCTCACTCCGCCAGGATTCGAACCCACGGCCCACGAGCCCATGACTGTGACCGGGGAATGTTACCTATGGACCACGGGGATACTAAAAGCAGTCCTAGACTCTGTTATATTTCACACAATGCCTGTTCAACGAGCTTATGGCGCCGTGAACCTCTAATGGGGACTACCCGTATCACGTAGGTGGTCAGAGTAGTGTTTTACCAAATCCGGCTTCGAAACACGAGGATCCATATATATTTCATTAGCCCAATAAATCACGCCGACTTCTTCATACAATCAACACCTCACTCCGCCAGGATTCGAACCCACGGCCCACGAGCCCATGACTGTGACCGGGGAACGTTACCTATGGACCACGGGGATTCTAAAAGCAGTCCTAGACTCTGTTATATTTCACACAATGCCTGTTCAACGAGCTTATGGCGCCGTCAACCTCTAATGGGGACTACCCTTATCAAGTAGGTGGTCAGAGTAACGTTTTACCAAATCCGGCTTCGAAACACGAGGATCGATATATATTTCATTAGCCTAATAAAACAAGCGGACTTCTACATACAATAAACACCTCACCCCGCCAGGATTCAAAACCACGGCCCACGAGCCCACGACTGTGACCAGGGAACGCTATCTCTGGACACACCAGGATACTAAAAGCAGTCCTAGACTCTGTTATATTTCACACAAAGGCTGTTCAACGAGCTTATGGGGCCGTGAACCTTTAATGGGGACTACCCGTATCACGTAGGTGGTCAGAGGAACGTTTTACCAAATCCGGCTTTGAAACACGAGGATCCATATATATTTCATTAGCCCAATAAAGCACGCAGACTTCTACAAACAATGAACACCTCAACCCGCCAGGATTCGAACCCACGGCCCACGAGCCCATGACTGTGACCGGGGAACGTTACCTATGGACCACGGGGATACTAAAAGCAGTCCTTGACTCTGTTATATTTCACACAATGCCTGTTCAACGAGCTTATGGCGCCGTGAACCTCTAATGGGGACTACCCGCATCACGTAGGTGGTCAGAGTAGCGTTTTACCAAATCCGGCTTCGAAACACGAAGATCCATATATATTTCATTAGCCCAATAAATCACGCCGACTTCTTCATACAATCAACACCTCACTCCGCCAGGATTCGAACCCACGGCCCACGAGCCCATGACTGTGACCGGGGAACGTTACCTATGGACCACGGGGATACTAAAAGCAGTCCTAGACTCTGTTATATTTCACACAATGCCTGTTCAACGAGCTTATGGCGCCGTCAACCTCTAATGGGGACTACCCTTATCACGTAGGTGGTCAGAGTAACGTTTTACCAAATCCGGCTTCGAAACACGAGGATCCATATATATTTCATTAGCCCAATAAAGCAAGCGGACTTCTACATACAATAACACCTCACCCCGCCAGGATTCGAACCCACGGCCCACGAGCCCATGACTGTGACCGCGGAACGCTACCTCTGGACCACCAGGATACTAAAAGCAGTCCTAAACTCTGTTATATTTCACACAAAGGCTGTTCAACGAGCTTATGGCGCCGTGAACCTTAATGGGGACTACCCGTATCACGTAGGTGGTCAGAGTAACGTTTTACCAAATCCGGCTTTGAAACACAAGGATCCATATATATTTCATTAGCCCAATAAAGCACGCAGACTTCTACACACAATGAACACCTCAACCCGCCAGGATTCGAACCCACGGCCCACGAGCCCATGACTGTGACCGGGGAACGTTACCTATGGACCACGGGGATACTAAAAGCAGTCCTTGACTCTGTTATATTTCACACAATGCCTGTTCAACGAGCTTATGGCGCCGTGAACCTCTAATGGGGACTACGCGCATCACGTAGGTGGTCAGAGTAGCGTTTTACCAAATCCGGCTTCGAAACACGAGGATCCATATATATTTCATTAGCCCAAAAAATCACGCCGACTTCTTCATACAATCAACACCTCACTCCGCCAGGATTCGAACCCACGGCCCACGAGCCCATGACTGTGACCGGGGAACGTTACCTATGGACGACGGGGATACTAAATGCAGTCCTAGACTCTGTTATATTTCACACAATGCCTTTTCAACGAGCTTATGGCGCCGTGAACCTCCAATGGGGACTACCCGTATCACGTAGGTGGTCAGAGTAGCGTTTTACCAAATCCGGCTTCGAAACACGAGGATCCATATATATTTCATTATCCCAATAAAGCACGCGGACTTCTACATACAATGAACACCTCACCCCGACATGATTCGAACCCACGGCCCACGAGCCCATGACTGTGACCGCGGAACGCTACCTCTGGACCACCAGGAAACTAAAAGCAGTCCTAAACTCTGTTATATTTCACACAAAGCCTCTTCAACGAGCTTATGGCGCCGTGAACCTCTAATGGGGACTACCCGTATCACGTAGGTGGTCAGAGTAATGTTTTGCCAAATCCGGCTTCGAAACACGAGCATCCATATATATTTCATTAGCCCAATATTGCACACGGACTTCTACATACAATGAACACCTTACCCCGCCGGGATTCAAACCCACGGCCCACGAGCCCATGACTGTGACCGGGGAACGTTACCTATGGACCATGGGGATACTAAAAGCAGTCCTAGACTCTGTTATATTTCACACAATGCCTGTTCAACGAGCTTATGGCGCCGTGAACCTCTAATGGGGACTACCCGCATCACGTAGGTGGTCAGAGTAACGTTTTACCAAATCCGGCTTCGAAACACGAGGATCAATATATATTTCATTAGCCCAATAAAGCACGCGGACTTCTACATAAAATGAACACCTCACCCCGCCAGGATTCGAACCCACGGCCCACGAGCTCACGACTGTGACCGGGGAATGCTACCTCTAGACCACCAGGATACTACAAGCAGTCCTAGTCTCTGTTATATTTCACACAAAGCCTGTTCAACGAGCTTTTGGCGCCGTGAACGTCTAATGGGGACTACCCATATCACGTAGGTGGGCAGAGTAACGTTTTACCATATCCGTCTTCGATACACGAGGATCCATATATATTTCATTAGCCCAATAAAGCACGCGGATTTCTACATAAAATCAACACCTCACCCCGCCAGGATTCGAACCTACGGCCCACGAGCCCATAACTGTGACCAGGGAACGCTACCTCTGGACCACCAGGACACTAAAAGTAGTCCAAGACTCTGTTATATTTCACACAATGCCTGTTCAACGAGCTTATGGCGCCGTGAACCTCTAATGGGGACTACCCGTATCACGTAGGTGGTCAGAGTAGCGTTTTATCAAATCCGGCTTCGAAACACGAGGATCCATATATATTTCATTAGCCCAATAAATCACGTCGACTTCTACATACAATAAACACCTCACTCCGCCAGGATTCGAACCCACGGCCCACGAGCCCATGACTGTGACCGGGGAATGTTACCTATGGACCACGGGGATACTAAAAGCAGTCCTAGACTCTGTTATATTACACACAATGCCTGTTCAACGAGCTTATGGCGCCGTGAACCTCTAATGGGGACTACCCGTATCACGTAGGTGGTCAGAGTAGTGTTTTACCAAATCCGGCTTCGAAACACGAGGATCCATATATATTTCATTAGCCCAATAAATCACGCCGACTTCTTCATACAATCAACACCTCACTCCGCCAGGATTCGAACCCACGGCCCACGAGCCCATGACTGTGACCGGGGAACGTTACCTATGGACCACGGGGATTCTAAAAGCAGTCCTAGACTCTGTTATATTTCACACAATGCCTGTTCAACGAGCTTATGGCGCCGTCAACCTCTAATGGGGACTACCCTTATCAAGTAGGTGGTCAGAGTAACGTTTTACCAAATCCGGCTTCGAAACACGAGGATCGATATATATTTCATTAGCCTAATAAAACAAGCGGACTTCTACATACAATAAACACCTCACCCCGCCAGGATTCAAAACCACGGCCCACGAGCCCACGACTGTGACCAGGGAACGCTATCTCTGGACACACCAGGATACTAAAAGCAGTCCTAGACTCTGTTATATTTCACACAAAGGCTGTTCAACGAGCTTATGGGGCCGTGAACCTTTAATGGGGACTACCCGTATCACGTAGGTGGTCAGAGGAACGTTTTACCAAATCCGGCTTTGAAACACGAGGATCCATATATATTTCATTAGCCCAATAAAGCACGCGGACTTCTACATACAATGAACACCTCAACCCGCCAGGATTCGAACCCCAGGCCCACGAGCCCATGAATGTGACCGGGGAACGCTACTTCTGGACCACCAGGATACTCAAAGCAGTCCTAGACTCTGTTATATTTCACACAAAGCCTGTTCAATGACCTTATGGCGCCGTGAACCTGTGGGGACTGCTGCATCACGTGGTGGTCAGGTAGCGTTTGCAAATCCGGCTTCGAAACACGAGGAATCATATATATTTCGTGTGGCTAAATCCGCCCGGCTTCTTCCTTACAATCACTTTCTCCTCGCCAGAGTTCGAACCCTGACCACGACTGGCTGTGACCGGGGAAGACGTTACCTATGGTTGCGGGGAATGCTAAAAGCAGTCCCTAGACTCTGGTACCATTTCACAATGCCTGTTCGCGACTATGGCGCCGTCCGCTCTGGCGGGACTACCCTTATAGTAGGTGGTCAGAGACGCGGTTTTGCCAATCCGGCACGAAACACGGGATCTATATGTTTCATTAGCCCCAACTGCGTCAGCGGACTTCTACATACAATAAACCTCACCCCGCCAGGATTCAAAACCACGGCCCACGAGCCCACGACTGTGACCAGGGAACGCTATCTCTGGACAAACCAGGATACTAAAAGCAGTCCTAGACTCTGTTATATTTCACACAAAGGCTGTTCAACGAGCTTATGGATCCGTGAACCTTTAATGGGGACTACCCGTATCACGTAGGTGGTCAGAGGAACGTTTTACCAAATCCGGCTTTGAAACACAAGGATCCATATATATTTCATTAGCCCAATAAAGCACGCAGACTTCTACACACAATGAACACCTCAACCCGCCAGGATTCGAACCCACGGCCCACGAGCCCATGACTGTGACCGGGGAACGTTACCTATGGACCACGGGGATACTAAAAGCAGTCCTTGACTCTGCACACAAACACGCCTGTTCAACGAGCTTATGGCGCCGTGAACCTCTAATGGGGACTACGCGCATCACGTAGGTGGTCAGAGTAGCGTTTTACCAAATCCGGCTTCGAAACACGAGGATCCATATATATTTCATTAGCCCAAAAAATCACGCCGACTTCTTCATACAATCAACACCTCACTCCGCCAGGATTCGAACCCACGGCCCACGAGCCCATGACTGTGACCGGGGAACGTTACCTATGGACCACGGGGATACTAAAAGCAGTCCTAGACTCTGTTATATTTCACACAATGCCTGTTCAACGAGCTTATGGCGCCGTCAACCTTTAATGGGGACTACCCTTATCAAGTAGGTGGTTAGAGTAACGTTTTACCAAATCCGGCTTCGAAACACGAGGATAGATATATATTTCATTAGCCCAATAAAACAAGCGGACTTCCACATACAATGAACACCTCACCCCGCCAGGATTCAAAACCACGGCCCACGAGCCCACGACTGTGACCAGGGAACGCTATCTCTGGACAAACCAGGATAATAAAAGCAGTCCTAGACTCTGTAATATTTCACACAAAGCCTGTTCAACGAGCTTATGGGGCCATGAACCTTTAATGGGGACTACCCGTATCATGTAGGTGGTCAGAGGAACGTTTTACCAAATCCGGCTTTGAAACACGAGGATCCATATATATTTCATTAGCCCAATAAAGCACGCAGACTTCTACAAACAATGAACACCTCAACCCACCAGGATTCGAACCCACGGCCCATGAGCCCATGACTGTGACCGGGGAACGCTACCTCTGGACCACCAGGATACTAAAAGCAGTCCAAGACTCTGTTATATTTTACACAAAGCCTGTTCAACGAGCTTATGGCGCCGTGAACCTCTAATGGGGACTACCCGTATCACGTAGGTGGTCAGAGTAGCGTTTTACCAAATCCGGCTTCGAAACACGAGGATCCATATATATTTCATTAGCCCAATAAATCAGGCCGACTTCTACATACAATCAACACCTCACTCCGCCAGGATTCGAACCCACGGCCCACGAGCCCATGACTGTGACCGGGAAACGTTACCTATGGACCATGGGGATACTAAAAGCAGTCCTAGACTCTGTTATATTTCACACAATGCCTGTTCAACGAGCTTATGGCGCCGTGAACCTCTAATGGGGACTACCCGCATCACGTAGGTGGTCAGAGTAACGTTTTACCAAATCCGGCTTCGAAACACGAGGATCAATATATATTTCATTAGCCCAATAAAGCACGCGGACTTCTACATAAAATGAACACCTCACCCCGCCAGGATTCGAACCCACGGCCCACGAGCTCACGACTGTGACCGGGGAATGCTACCTCTAGACCACCAGGATACTACAAGCAGTCCTAGTCTCTGTTATATTTCACACAAAGCCTGTTCAACGAGCTTTTGGCGCCGTGAACGTCTAATGGGGACTACCCATATCACGTAGGTGGGCAGAGTAACGTTTTACCATATCCGTCTTCGATACACGAGGATCCATATATATTTCATTAGCCCAATAAAGCACGCGGATTTCTACATAAAATCAACACCTCACCCCGCCAGGATTCGAACCTACGGCCCACGAGCCCATAACTGTGACCAGGGAACGCTACCTCTGGACCACCAGGACACTAAAAGTAGTCCAAGACTCTGTTATATTTCACACAATGCCTGTTCAACGAGCTTATGGCGCCGTGAACCTCTAATGGGGACTACCCGTATCACGTAGGTGGTCAGAGTAGCGTTTTATCAAATCCGGCTTCGAAACACGAGGATCCATATATATTTCATTAGCCCAATAAATCACGTCGACTTCTACATACAATAAACACCTCACTCCGCCAGGATTCGAACCCACGGCCCACGAGCCCATGACTGTGACCGGGGAATGTTACCTATGGACCACGGGGATACTAAAAGCAGTCCTAGACTCTGTTATATTACACACAATGCCTGTTCAACGAGCTTATGGCGCCGTGAACCTCTAATGGGGACTACCCGTATCACGTAGGTGGTCAGAGTAGCGTTTTACCAAATCCGGCTTCGAAACACGAGGATCCATATATATTTCATTTGCCCAATAAATCACGCCGACTTCTTCATACAATCAACACCTCACTCCGCCAGGATTCGAACCCACGGCCCACGAGCCCATGACTGTGACCGGGGAACGTTACCTATGGACCACGGGGATACTAAAAGCAGTCCTAGACTCTGTTATATTTCACACAATGACTGTTCAACGAGCTTATGGTGCCGTGAACCTCTAATGGGGACTACCCTTATCAAGTAGGTGGTCAGAGTAACGTTTTACCAAATCCGGCGTCGAAACACGAGGATCGATATATATTTCATTAGCCCAATAAAACAAGCGGACTTCTACATACAATAAACACCTCACCCCACCAGGATTCAAAACCACGGCCCACGAGCCCACAACTGTGACCAGGGAACGCTATCTCTGGACAAACCAGGATACTAAAAGCAGTCCTAGACTCTGTTATTTTTCACACAAAGCCTGTTCAACGAGCTTATGGGGCCGTGAACCTTTAATGGGGACTACCCGTATCACGTAGGTGGTCAGAGGAACGTTTTACCAAATCCGGCTTTGAAACACGAGGATCCATATATATTTCATTAGCCCAATAAAGCACGCAGACTTCTACAAACAATGAACACCTCAACCCGCCAGGATTCGAACCCACGGCCCACTAGCCCACGACTGTGACCGGGGAACGTTACCTATGGACCACGGGGATACTAAAAGCAGACCTTGACTCTGTTATATTTCACACAATGCCTGTTCAACGAGCTTATGGCGCCGTGAACCTCTAATGGGGACTACCCGCATCACGTAGGTGGTCAGAGTAGCGTTTTACCAAATCCGGCTTCGAAACACGAGGATCCATATATATTTCATTAGCCCAATAAATCACGCCGACTTCTTCATACAATCAACACCTCACTCCGCCAGGATTCGAACCCACGGCCCACGAGCCCATGACTGTGACCGGGGAACGTTACCTATGGACCACGGGGATACTAAAAGCAGTCCTAGACTCTGTTATATTTCACACAATGCCTGTTCAACGAGCTTATGGCGCCGTCAACCTTTAATGGGGACTACCCTTATCAAGTAGGTGGTCAGAGTAACGTTTTACCAAATCCGGCTTCGAAACACGAGGATAGATATATATTTCATTAGCCCAATAAAACAAGCGGACTTCCACATACAATGAACACCTCACCCCGCCAGGATTCAAAACCAAGGCCCACGAGCCCATGACTGTGACCAGGGAACGCTATCTCTGGACAAACCAGGATAATAAAAGCAGTCCTAGACTCTGTAAAATTTCACACAAAGCCTGTTCAACGAGCTTATGGGGCCACGAACCTTTAATGGGGACTACCCGTATCACGTAGGTGGTCAGTGGAACGTTTTACCAAATCCGGCTTTGAAACACGAGGATCCATATATATTTCATTAGCCCAATAAAGCACGCAGACTTCTACAAACAATGAACACCTCAACCCACCAGGATTCGAACCCACGGCCCACGAGCCCATGACTGTGACCGGGGAACGCTACCTCTGGACCACCAGGATACTAAAAGCAGTCCAAGACTCTGTTATATTTTACACAAAGCCTGTTCAACGAGCTTATGGCGCCGTGAACCTCTAATGGGGACTACCCGTATCACGTAGGTGGTCAGAGTAGCGTTTTACCAAATCCGGCTTCGAAACACGAGGATCCATATATATTTCATTAGCCCAATAAATCACGCCGACTTCTACATAAAATGAACACCTCACCCCGCCCGGATTCGAACCCACGGCCCACGAGCTCACGACTGTGACCGGGGAATGCTACCTCTGGACCACCAGGATACTAAAAGCAGTCCTAGTCTCTGTTATATTTCACACAAAGCCTGTTCAACGAGCTTTTGGCGCTGTGAACGTCTAATGGGGACTACCCGTATCACGTAGGTGGGCAGAGTAACGTTTTACCAAATCCGGCTTCGAAACACGAGGATCCATATATATTTCATTAGCCCAATAAATCACGTTGACTTCTACATACAATAAACACCTCACTCCGCCAGGATTCGAACCCACGGCCCACGAGCCCATGACTGTGACCGGGGAATGTTACCTATGGACCACGGGGATACTAAAAGCAGTCCTAGACTCTGTTATATTACACACAATGCCTGTTCAACGAGCTTATGGCGCCGTGAACCTCTAATGGGGACTACCCGTATCACGTAGGTGGTCAGAGTAGCGTTTTACCAAATCCGGCTTCGAAACACGAGGATCCATATATATTTCATTAGCCCAATAAATCACGCCGACTTCTTCATACAATCAACACCTCACTCCGCCAGGATTCGAACCCATGGCCCACGAGCCCATGACTGTGACCGGGGAACGTTACCTATGGACCACGGGGATACTAAAAGCAGTACTAGACTCTGTTATATTTCACACAATGCCTGTTCAACGAGCTTATGGCGCCGTGAACCTCTAATGGGGACTACCCTTATCAAGTAGGTGGTCAGAGTAACGTTTTACCAAATCCGGCGTCGAAACACGAGGATCGATATATATTTCATTAGCCCAATAAAACAAGCTGACTTCTACATACAATAAACACCTCACCCCGCCAGGATTCAAAACCACGGCCCATGAGCCCACAACTGTGACCAGGGAACGCATTCTCTGGACAAACCAGGATACTAAAAGCAGTCCTAGACTCTGTTATTTTTCACGCAAAGCCTGTTCAACGTGCTTATGGCGCCGTGAACCTCTAATGGGGACTACCCGTATGACGTAGGAGGTCAGAGTAACGTCTTACCAAATCCGGCTTCGAAACACGAGGATCCATATATATTTCATTAGCCCAATAAATCACGCGGACTTCTACATACAATCAACACCTCACTCCGCCAGGATTCGAACCCACGGCCCAAGAGCCCATGACTGTGACCGGGGAACGTTACCTCTGGACCACCAGGATTCTAAAAGCAGTCCTAGACTCTGTTATATTTCACACAAAGCCTGTTCAATGAGCTTATGACGCCGTGAACCTTTAATGGGGACTACCCGTATGACGTAGGAGGTCAGCGTAACGTCTTACCAAATCCGGCTTCGAAACACGAGGATCCATATATATTTCATTAGCCCAATAAAGCACACGGACTTTTACATACAATGAACACCTCACCCTGCCAGGATTCGAACCCACGGCCCACGAGCCCACGACTGTGACCGGGGAACGCTACCTCTGGACCACCAGGATACTAAAAGCAGTCCTAGACTCTGTTATATTTCACACAAAGCCTGTTCAACGAGCTTATGGCGCCTTGAACCTCTAATGGGGACTACCCGTATCACGTAGGTTGTCAGAGTAACGTTTTACGAAATCCGGCTTTGAAACACGAGGATCCATATATATTTCATTAGCCCAATAAAGCACACGGACTTCTACATACAATGAACACCTCACTCCTCCAGGATTCGAACCCACGACCCACGAGCCCATGACTGTGACCGGGGAACGTTACCAATGGACCACCAGGATACTAAAAGCAGTCCTAGTCTCTGGTATATTTCACACAAAGACTGTTCAACGAGCTTTTGGCGCCGTGAACCTCTAATGGGGACTACCCGTATCACGTAGGTGGGCAGAGTAACGTTTTACCAAATCCGGCTTCGAAACACGAGGATCCATATATATTTGATTAGCCCAATAAAGCACACGGACTTCTACATAAAATGAACACCTCACCCTGCCAGGATTCGAACCCACGGCCCACGGGCTCACGACTGTGACCGGGGAATGCTACCTCTGGACCACCAGGATACTAAAAGCAGTCCTAGTCTCTGTTATATTTCACACAAAGCTGGTTCAACGAGCTTTTGGAGCCGTGAAACTCTAATGGGGACTACCCCTATCACGTAGGTGGGCAGAGTAACGTTTTACCATATCCGTCTTCGAAACACGAGGATCCATATATATTTCATTAGCCCAATAAAGCACGCGGACTTCTACATAAAATCAACACCTCACCCCGCCAGGATTCGAACCTACAGCCCACGAGCCCATAACTGTGACCAGGGAACGCTACCTCTGGACCACCAGGATACTAAAAGCAGTCCAAGACTCTGTTATATTTTACACAAAGCCTGTTCAACGAGCTTATGGCGCCGTGAACCTCTTATGGGGACTACCCGTATCACATAGGTGGTCAGAGTAGCGTTTTACCAAATCCGGCTTCGAAACACGAGGATCCATATATATTTCATTAGCCCAATAAATCACGCCGACTTATACATACAATCAACACCTCACTCCGCCAGGATTCGAACCCACGGCCCACGAGCCCATGACTGTGACCGGGGAACGTTACCTATGGACCACGGGGATACTAAAAGCAGTCCTAGACTCTGTTATATTTCACACAATGCCTGTTCAACGAGCTTATGGCGCCGTGAACCTCTAATGGGGACTACCCGTATCACGTAGGTGGTCAGAGTAGCGTTTTACCAAATCCGGCTTCGAAACACGAGGATCCATATATATTTCATTAGCCCAATAAATCACACCGACTTCTACATACAATCAACACCTCACTCCGCCAGGATTCGAACCCACGGCCCACGAGCCCATGACTGTGATAGGGGAACGTTACCTATGGACCACGGGGATACTAAAAGCAGTCCTAGACTCTGTTATATTTCACACAATGCCTGTTCAACGAGCTTATGGCGCCGTGAACCTCTAATGGGGACTACCCGCATCACGTAGGTGGTCAGAGTAACGTTTTACCAAATCCGGCTTCGAAACACGAGGATCCATATATATTTCATTAGCCCAATAAAGCACGCGGACTTCTACATACAATGAACAACTCACCCCGCCATGATTCGAACCCACGGCCCACGAGCCCATGACTGTGACCGGGGAATGTTACCTATGGACCACGGGGATACTAAAAGCAGTCCTAGACTCTGTTATATTACACACAAAGCCTGTTCAACGAGCTTATGGCGCCGTGAACCTCTAATGGGGACTACCCGTATCACGTAGGTGGTCAGAGTAGCGTTTTACCAAATCCGGCTTCGAAACACGAGGATCCATATATATTTCACTAGCCCAATAAATCACGCCGACTTCTTCATACAATCAACACCTCACTCCGCCAGGATTCGAACCCACGGCCCACGAGCCCATGACTGTGACCGGGGAACGTTACCTATGGACCACGGGGATACTAAAAGCAGTCCTAGACTCTGTTATATTTCACACAATGCCTGTTCAACGAGCTTATGGCGCCGTCAACCTCTAATGGGGACTACCCTTATCAAGTAGGTGGTCAGAGTAACGTTTTACCAAATCCGGCTTCGAAACACGAGGATCGATATATATTTCATTAGCCCAATAAAACAAGCGGACTTCTACATACAATGAACGCCTCACCCTGCCAGGATTCAAAACCACGGCCCACGAGCCCATGACTGTGACCGGGGAACGCTACATCTGGACCACCAGGATACTAAAAGCAGTCCTATACTCTGTTATATTTCACACAAAGCCTGTTCAACGAGCTTATGGGGCCGTGAACCTTTAATGGGACTACCCGTATCACGTAAGTGGTCAGAGGAACGTTTTACCAAATCCGGCTTTGAAACACGAGGATCCATATATATTTCATTAGACCAATAAAGCACGCAGACTTCTACAAACAATGAACACCTCAACCTGCCAGGATTCGAACCCACGGCCCACGAGCCCATGACTGTGACCGGGGAACGCTACATCTGGACCACCAGGATACTAAAAGCAGTCCTAGACTCTGTTATATTTCACGCAAAGCCTGTTCAACGTGCTTATGGCGCCGTGAACCTCTAATGGGGACTACCCGTATCACGTAGGTGGTCAGAGAAACGTTTTACCAAATCCGGCTTCGAAACACGAGGATCCATATATATTTCATTATCCCAATAAAGCACACGGACTTCTACATACAATGAACACCTCACTCCTCCACGATTCGAACCCACGGCCCACGAGCCCATGACTGTGACCGGGGAACGTTACCTATGGACCACCAGGATTCTAAAAGCAGTCCTAGTCTCTGTTATATTTCACACAATGACTGTTCAACGAGCTTTTGGCGCCGTGAACCTCTAATGGGGACTACCCGTATCACGTAGGTGGTCAGAGTAACGTTTTACCAAATCCGGCTTCGAAACACGAGGATCCATATATATTTCATTATCCCAATAAAGCACACGGACTTCTACATAAAATGAACACCTCACCCCGCCAGGATTCGAATCCACGGCCCACGAGCTGACGACTGTGACCGGGGAATGCTACCTCTGGACCACCAGGATACTAAAAGCAGTCCTAGTCTCTGTTATATTTCACACAAAGCCTGTTCAACGAGCTTTTGGCGCCGTGAACGTCTAATGGGGACTACCCGTATCACGTAGGTGGGCAGAGTAACGTTTTACCATATCCGTCTTCGAAACACGAGGATCCATATATATTTCATTAGCCCAATAAAGCACGCTGACTTCTACATAAAATCAACACCTCACCCCGCCAGGATTCGATCCTACGGCCCACGAGCCCAAAACTGTGACCAGGGAACGCTACCTCTAGACCACCAGGATACTAAAAGCAGTCCAAGACTCTGTTATATTTTACACAAAGCCTGTTCAACGAGCTTATGGCGCCGTGAACCTCTAATGGGGACTACCCGTATCACGTAGGTGGTCAGAGTAGTGTTTTACCAAATCCGGCTTCGAAACACGAGGATCCATATATATTTCATTAGCCCAATAAATCACGCCGACTTCTACATACAATCAACACCTCACTCCGCCAGGATTCGAACCCACGGCCCACGAGCCCATGACTGTGACCGGGAAACGTTACCTACGGACCACGGGGATACTAAAAGCAGTCCTAGACTCTGTTATATTTCACACAATGCCTGTTCAACGAGCTTATGGCGCCGTGAACCTCTAATGGGGACTACCCACATCACGTTGGTGGTCAGTGTAACGTTTTACCAAATCCAGCTTCGAAACATGAGGATCCATATATATTTCATTAGCCCAATAAAGCACGCGGACTTCTACATACAATGAACACCTCACCCCGCCATGATCCGAACCCACGGCCCACGAGCCCATGACTGTGACCACGGAACGCTACCTCTGGACCACCAGGAAACTAAAAGCAGTCCTAAACTCTGTTATATTTCACACAATGCCTGTTCAACGAGCTTATGGCGCCGTGAACCTCTAATGGGGACTACCCGTATCAAATAGGTGGTCAGAGTAACGTTTTACCAAATCCGGCTTCGAAACACGAGGATCAATATATATTTCATTAGCCCAATAAAGCATGCGGACTTCTAGAATACAATGAACACCTCACCCCGCTAGGATTCGAACCCACGGCCCACGAGCCCATGACTGTGACCGCGGAACGCTACCTCTGAACCACCAGGATACTAAAAGCAGTCCTAGACTCTGTAATATTTCAAACAAAGCCTGTTCAACGAGCTTATGGCGCCGTGAACCTTTAATGGGGACTACCGTATCACGTAGGTGGTTAGAGTAACGTTTTACCAAATCCGGCTTCGAAACACGAGGATCCATATATATTTCATTAGCCCAATAAAGCACACGGACTTCTACATAAAATGAACACCTCACCCCGCCAGGATTCGAACCCACGGCCCACGAGCTCACGACTGTGACCGGGGAATGCTACCTCTAGACCACCAGGATACTAAAAGCAGTCCTAGTCTCTGTTATATTTCACACAAAGTCTGTTCAACGAGCTTTTGGCGCCGTGAACGTCTAATGGGTACTACCCGTATCACGTAGGTGGGCAGAGTAACGTTTTACCATATCCGTCTTCGAAACAGGAGGATCCATATATATTTCATTAGCCCAATAAAGCACGCGGACTTCTACATAAAATCAACACCTCACCCCGCCAGGATTCGAACCTACGGCCCACGAGCCCATAACTGTGACCAGGGAACGCTACCTCTGGACCACCAGGATAGTAAAAGCAGTCCAAGACTCTGTTATATTTTACACAAAGCCTGTTCAACGAGCTTATGGCGCCGTGAACCTCTAATGGGGACTACCCGTATCACGTAGGTGGTCAGAGTAGCGTTTTACCAAATCCGGCTTCGAAACACGAGGATACATATATATTTCATTAGCCCAATTTATCACGCCGACTTCTACATATAATCAACACCTCACTCCGCCAGGATTCGAACCCACGGCCCACGAGCCCATGACTGTGACCGGGGAACGTTACCTATGGACCATGGGGATACTAAAAGCATTCCTAGACTCTGTTATATTTCACACAATGCCTGTTCAACGAGCTTATGGCGCCGTGAACCTCTAATGGGGACTACCCGTATCACGTAGGTGGTCAGAGTAATGTTTTGCTAAATCCGGCTTCGAAACACGAGCATCCATATATATTTCATTAGCCCAATAAAGCACGCGGACTTCTACATACAATGAACACCTTACCCCGCCGGGATTCAAACCCACGGCCCACGAGCCCATGACTGTGACCGGGGAACGCTACCTCTGGAACCACCAGGATACTAAAAGCAGTCCTAGACTCTGTTATATTTCACACAATGCCTGTTCAACGAGCTTATGGCGCCGTCAACCTCTAATGGGGACTACCCTTATCAAGTAGGTCGTCAGAGTAACGTTTTACCAAATCCGGCTTCGAAACACGAGGATCGATATATATTTCATTAGCCCAATAAAACAAGCGGACTTCTATATACAATAAACACCTCACCCCGCCAGGATTCAAAACCAAGGCCCACGAGCCCACGACTGTGACCAGGGAACGCTATCTCTGGACAAACCAGGATAATAAAAGCAGTCCTAGACTCTGTAAAATTTCACACAAAGCCTGTTCAACGAGCTTATGGGGCCAGGAACCTTTAATGGGAACTACCCGTATCACGTAGGTGGTCAGAGGAACGTTTTACCAAATCCGGCTTTGAAACACGAGGATCCATATATATTTCATTAGCCCAATAAAGCACGCAGACTTCTACAAACAATGAACACCTCAACCCACCAGGATTCGAACCCACGGCCCACGAGCCCATGACTGTGACCGGGGAACGCTACCTCTGGACCACCAGGATACTAAAAGCAGTCCAAGACTCTGTTATATTTTACACAAAGCCTGTTCAACGAGCTTATGGCGCCGTGAACCTCTAATGGGGACTACCCGTATCACGTAGGTGGTCAGAGTAGCGTTTTACCAAATCCGGCTTCGAAACACGAGGATCCATATATATTTCATTAGCCCAATAAATCACGCGACTTCTACATAAATGAACACCTCACCCCGCCAGGATTCGAACCCACGGCCCACGAGCTCACGACTGTGACCGGGGAATGCTACCTCTGGACCACCAGGATACTAAAAGCAGTCCTAGTCTCTGTTATATTTCACACAAAGCCTGTTCAACGAGCTTTTGGCGCCGTGAACGTCTAATGGGGACTACCCGTATCACGTAGGTGGGCAGAGTAACGTTTTACCAAATCCGGCTTCGAAACACGAGGATCCATATATATTTCATTAGCCCAATAAATCACGTTCACTTCTACATACAATAAACACCTCACTCCGCCAGGATTCGAACCCACGGCCCACGAGCCCATGACTGTGACCGGGGAATGTTACCTATGGACCACGGGGATACTAAAAGCAGTCCTAGACTCTGTTATATTACACACAATGCCTGTTCAACGAGCTTATGGGGCCGTGAACCTATAATGGGGACTACCCGTATCACGTAGGTGGTCAGAGTAACGTTTTGCCAAACCCGGCTTCGAAACACGAGGATCCATATATATTTCATTAGCCCAATAAGGCACACGGACTTGTACATGCAATGAACACCTCACCCCGCCAGGATTCGAACCGACGGGCCACGAGCCCATGACAGTGACCGTTTAACGCTACCTCTTTAACCACCAGGATACTAAAAGCAGTCCTAGACTCTGTTATATTTCACACAAAGCCTGTTGAACGAGCTTATGGCGCCGTGAACCTCTAAGGGGGACTACCCGGATCACGTAGGTGGTCAGAGTAACGTGTTATCAAATCCGGCTTCGAAACACGAGGATCCATATATATTTCATTAGCACAATAAATCACGCAGACTTCTACATACAATGAACACCTCACTCCGCCAGGATTCGAACCCATGGACCAAGAGCCCATGACTGTGACCGGGGAACGTTACCTCTGGACCACCAGGATTCTAAAAGCAGTTCTATACTCTGTTATATTTCACACAAAGCCTGTTCAACGAGCTTATGGCGCTGTGAACCTCTAATGGGGACTACACGTATCACGTAGGTGGTCAGAGTAACGTTTTGCCAAACCCGGCTTCGAAACACGAGGATCCATATATATTTCATTAGCCCAATAAGGCACACGCCTTGTACATGCAATGAACACCTCACCCCGCCAGGATTCGAACCGACGGCCCACGAGCCCATGACAGTGACCGTTTAACGCTACCTCTTTAACCACCAGGACACTAAAAGCAGTCCTAGACTCTGTTATATTTCACACAAAGCCTGTTGAACGAGCTTATGGCGCCGTGAACCTCTAAGGAGGACTACCCGGATCACTTAGGTGGTCAGAGTAACGTGTTATCAAATCCGGCTTCGAAACACGAGGATCCATATATATTTCATTAGCCCAATAAATCACGCCGACTTCTTCATACAATCAACACCTCACTCCGCCAGGATTCGAACCCACGGCCCACGAGCCCATGACTGTGACCGGGGAACGTTACCTATGGACCACGGGGATACTAAAAGCAGTCCTAGACTCTGTTATATTTCACACAATGCCTGTTCAACGAGCTTATGGCGCCGTCAACCTCTAATGGGGACTACCCTTATCAAGTAGGTGGTCAGAGTAACGTTTTACCAAATCCGGCTTCGAAACACGAGGATAGATATATATTTCATTAGCCCAATAAAACAAGCGGACTTCTACATACAATGAACACCTCACCCCGCCAGGATTCAAAACCACGGCCCACGAGCCCACGACTGTGACCAGGGAACGCTATCTCTGGACAAACCAGGATACTAAAAGCAGTCCTAGACTCTGTTATATTTCACACAAAGCCTGTTCAACGAGCTTATGGGGCCATGAACCTTTAATGGGGACTACCCGTATCACGTAGGTGGTCAGAGGAACGTTTTACCAAATCCGGCTTTGAAACACGAGGATCCATATATATTTCATTAGCCCAATAAAGCACGCAGACTTCTACAAACAATGAACACCTCAACCCACCAGGATTCGAACCCACGGCCCACAAGCCCATGACTGTGACCGGGGAACGCTACCTCTGGACCACCAGGATACTAAAAGCAGTCCTAGACTCTGTTATATTTTACACAAAGCCTGTTCAACGAGCTTATGGCGCCGTGAACCTCTAATGGGGACTACCCCATCACGTTGGTGGTCAGAGTAACGTTTTACCAAATCCAGCTTCGAAACACGAGGATCAATATATATTTCATTAGCCCAATAAAGCACACGGACTTCTACATAAAATGAACACCTCACCCCGCCAGGATTCGAACCCACGGCCCACGAGCTCACGACTGTGACCGGGGAATGCTACCTCTAGACCACCAGGATACTAAAAGCAGTCCTAGTCTCTGTTATATTTCACACAAAGTCTGTTCAACGAGCTTTTGGCGCCGTGAACGTCTAATGGGTACTACCCGTATCACGTAGGTGGGCAGAGTAACGTTTTACCATATCCGTCTTCGAAACAGGAGGATCCATATATATTTCATTATCCCAATAAAGCACGCGGACTTCTACATAAAATCAACACCTCACCCCGCCAGGATTCGAACCTACGGCCCACGAGCCCATAACTGTGACCAGGGAACGCTACCTCTGGACCAACAGGATAGTAAAAGCAGTCCAAGACTCTGTTATATTTTACACAAAGCCTGTTCAACGAGCTTATGGCGCCGTGAACCTCTAATGGGGACTACCCGTATCACGTAGGTGGTCAGAGTAGCGTTTTACCAAATCCGGCTTCGAAACACGAGGATCCATATATATTTCATTAGCCCAATTTATCACGCCGACTTCTACATATAATCAACACCTCACTCCGCCAGGATTCGAACCCACGGCCCACAAGCCCATGACTGTGACCGGGGAACGTTACCTATGGACCACGGGGATACTAAAAGCATTCCTAGACTCTGTTATATTTCACACAATGCCTGTTCAACGAGCTTATGGCGCCATGAACCTCTAATGGGGACTACCCGTATCACGTAGGTGGTCAGAGTAATGTTTTGCCAAATCCGGCTTCGAAACACGAGCATCCATATATATTTCATTAGCCCAATAAAGCACGCGGACTTCTACATACAATGAACACCTCACCCCGCCAGGATTCAAACCCACGGCCCACGAGCCCATGACTGTGACCGGGGAACGCTACCTCTGGAACCACCAGGATACTAAAAGCAGTCCTAGTCTCTGTTATATTTCACACAAAGCCTGTTCAACGAGCTTTTGGCGCCGTGAACGTCTAATGGGGACTACCCGTATCACGTAGGTGGGCAGAGTAACGTTTTACCATATCCGTCTTTGAAACACGAGGATCCATATATATTTCATTAGCCCAATAAAGCACGCGGACTTCTACATAAAATCAACACCTCACCCCACCAGGATTCGAACCTACGGCCCACGAGCCCATGACTGTGACCAGGGAACGTTACTTATGGACCACGGGGATACTAAAAGCAGTCCTAGACTCTGTTATATTTCACACAATGCCTGTTCAACGAGCTTATGGCGCCGTCAACCTCTAATGGGGACTACCCTTATCAAGTAGGTGGTCAGAGTAACGTTTTACCAAATCCGGCTTCGAAACACAAGGATCCATATATATTTCATTAGCCCAATAAAACAAGCGGACTTCTACATACAATGAACACCTCACCCCGCCAGGATTCAAAACCACGGCCCACGAGCCCACGACTGTGACCAGGGAACGCTATCTCTGGACAAACCAGGATACTAAAAGCAGTCCTAGACTCTGTTACATTTCACACAAAGCCTGTTCAACGAGCTTATGGGGCCGTGAACCTTTAATGGGGACTACCCGTATCACGTAAGTGGTCAGAGTAACGTTTTACCAAATCCCGCGTCGAAACACGAGGATCCATATATATTTCATTAGCCCAATAAAGCACGTAGACTTCTACATACAATTAACACCTCACCCCGCCAGGATTTAAACCCACAGCCCACGAACCCATGACTGTGGCCAGGGAACGCTACTTCTGGACCACCAGGATACTAAAAGCAGTTCTATACTCTGTTATATTTCAAACAAAGGCTGTTCAACGAGCTTATGGCGCTGTGAACCTCTAATGGGGACTACCCGTATCACGTAGGTGGTCAGAGTAACGTTTTGCCAAACCCGGCTTTGAAACACGAGGATCCATATATATTTCATTAGCCCAATAAGGCACACGGACTTGTACATGCAATGAACACCTCACCCCGCCAGGATTCGAACCGACGGCCCACGAGCCCATGACAGTGACCGTTTAACGCTACCTCTTTAACAACCAGGATACTAAAAGCAGTCCTAGACTCTGTTATATTTCACACAAAGCCTGTTGAACGAGCTTATGGCGCCGTGAACCTCTAAGGAGGACTACCCGGATCACTTAGGTGGTCAGAGTAACGTGTTATCAAATCCGGCTTCGAAACACGAGGATAGATATATATTTCATTAGCCCAATAAAACAAGCGGACTTCTACATGGCCAGAACTTTTACTCACCCGCCGGGATTCAAAACCCACATTTACGGCCCGGCTGTGACCAGGGAACGCTATCTCTGGACAAACCAGGATACTAAAAGCAGTCCTAGACTCTGTTATATTTCACACAAAGCCTGTTCAACGAGCTTATGGGGCCATGAACCTTTAATGGGGACTACCCGTATCACGTAGGTGGTCAGAGGAACGCTTTACCAAATCCGGCTTTGAAACACGAGGATCCATATATATTTCATTAGCCCAATAAAGCACGCAGACTTCTACAAACAATGAACACCTCAACCCACCAGGATTCGAACCCACGGCCCACGAGCCCGTGACTGTGACCGGGGAACGCTACCTCTGGACCACCAGGATACTAAAAGCAGTCCTAGACTCTGTTATATTTCACGCAAAGCCTGTTCAACGTGCTTATGGCGCCGTGAACCTCTAATGGGGACTACCCGTATCACGTAGGTGGGCAGAGTAACGTTTTACCATATCCGTCTTCGAAACACGAGGATCCATATATATTTCATTAGCCCAATAAAGCACGCGGACTTCTACATAAAATCAACACCTCACCCCGCCAGGATTCGAACCTACGGCCCACGAGCCCATAACTGTGACCAGGGAACGCTACCTCTGGACCACCAGGATACTAAAAGTAGTCCAAGACTCTGTTATATTTTACACAAAGCCTGTTCAACGAGCTTATGGCGCCGTCAACCTCAAATCGGGACTACCCGTATCACGTAGGTGGTCAGAGTAGCGTTTTACCAAATCCGGCTTCGAAACACGAGGATCCATATATATTTCATTAGCCAAATAAATCACGCCGACTTCTACATACAATAAACACCTCACTCCGCCAGGATTCGAACCCACGGCCCACGAGCCCATGACTGTGACCGGGGAATGTTACCTATGGACCACGGTGATACTAAAAGCAGTCCTAGACTCTGTTATATTACACACAATGCCTGTTCAACGAGCTTATGGCGCCGTGAACCTCTAATGGGGACTACCCGTATCACGTAGGTGGTCAGAGTAGCGTTTTACCAAATCCGGCTTCGAAACACGAGGATCCATATCTATTTCATTAGCCCAATAAATCACGCCGACTTCTTCATACAATCAACACCTCACTCTGCCAGGATTCGAACCCACGGCCAGGAAGCCCATGACTGTGACCGGGGAACGTTATATGGACCACGGGGATGCTAAAGCAGTCCTCGTTGTCTGTTGCCATTTACTATTCACTGTTCAACGAGCTTATGGCGCCGTCAGCCTCTAATGGGGACTACCCGCCCCTCAAGTAGGTGGTCAGAGTAACGTTTTACCAAATCCGGCTTCGAAACACGAGGATCCATATATATTTCATTAGCCCAATAAAACAAGCGGACTTCTACATACAATGAACACCACACCCCGCCAGGATTCAAAACCACGGCCCACGAGCCCACGACTGTGACCAGGGAACGCTATCTCTGGACAAACCAGGATACTAAAAGCAGTCCTAGACTCTGTTACATTTCACACAAAGCCTGTTCAACGAGCTTATGGGGCCGTGAACCTTTAATGGGGACTACCCGTATCACGTAAGTGGTCAGAGTAACGTTTTACCAAATCCCGCGTCGAAACACGAGGATCCATATATATTTCATTAGCCCAATAAAGCACGTAGACTTCTACATACAATTAACACCTCACCCCGCCAGGATTTAAACCCACAGCCCACGAGCCCATGACTGTGACCAGGGAACGCTACTTCTGGACCACCAGGATACTAAAAGCAGTTCTATACTCTGTTATATTTCACACAAAGGCTGTTCAACGAGCTTATGGCGCTGTGAACCTCTAATGGGGACTACCCGTATCACGTAGGTGGTCAGAGTAACGTTTTGCCAAACCCGGCTTCGAAACACGAGGATCCATATATATTTCATTAGCCCAATGAGGCACACGGACTTGTACATGCAATGAACACCTCACCCCGCCAGGATTCGAACCGACGGCCCACGAGCCCATGACAGTGACCGTTTAACGCTACCTCTTTAACCACCAGGATACTAAAAGCAGTCCTAGACTCTGTTATATTTCACACAAAGCCTGTTGAACGAGCTTATGGCTCCGTGAACCTCTAAGAGGGACTACCCGGATCACGTAGGTGGTCAGAGTAACGTGTTATCAAATCCGGCTTCGAAACACGAGGATAGATATATATTTCATTAGCCCAATAAAACAAGCGGACTTCTAC
>NW_024714869.1:0-7306 GCF_018991925.1 Homarus americanus
CAGGTACACTTCTCACACTCGCAGGTACACCTCTGACAATCCCAGGTACACCTCTGACACTCGCAGGTACACCTCTGGAACTCGGAGGTACACCCCTGACACTCCCAGGTACACCTCTGACACTCCCAGGTACACCTTTGACACTCCCAGGTACACCTCAGACACTCCCAGGTACACTCCAGACACTCGAAGGTACACTTCTCACACTCCCAGGTACACCTACGACACTCCCAGGTACACCTGACACTCCCTGGTACTACTAAGTACACCTCTGGGAGTGTCAGAGGTGTCCTTAGTAGTATCGGAGGTTTACCTGGGAGTGTCGGAGTTGTACCTGGGAGTGTCGGAGGTGTACCTGGGAGCGTGAGAAGTGTACCTAGGAGTGTCGGAGTTGTACCTGGGAGTGCCGGAGGTGTACCTGGGAACGTGAGAAGTGTACCTGGGAGTGTCGGAGGTGTGCCTGGAAGTGTCGGAGGTGTACCTGGGAGTGTCAGAGGTGTACTTGGGAGTGTCAGAGGTGTACCTGGGAGTGTCAGCGATTTACCTGGGAGTGTCTGAGGTTTACCTGGGAGTATCGGAGGTGTACCTGGGAGTGTCAGAGGTGTACCTGGGAGTGTCAGAGGTGTACCTGGGAGTGTCAGAGGTGTACCTCGGAGTGCCAGAGGTGTACCCAAGTGAGTGTCAGAGGTGTACCTGGGAGTGCTGAGGTGTACCCAAGGGAGTGTGAGAAGTGTACCTGGGAGTATCTGGGGTGTACCTGGGAATGTCTGGGGTGTACCTGGGAGTGTCGGAGGTGTACGTGGAAGTGTCAGAGGTGCACCTGGGAGTGCTAGAGGTGTACCTGGGAGTGTCAGGGGTGTACCAGCAAGTGTCTGAGGTGTACCTGGGAGTGTCAGATGTGTACCTGGGAGTGTCGGAGGTGTACCTGGCAGTGTTTGAAGTGTACCTGCCAGTGTCAGCGGTGTACCTGGGAGTGTCACCGGTGTACCTTGGAGTGTCAGGGGTGTACCAGGGAGTGTCAGTGGAGTACCTGGGAGTGTCACAGGTGTACCTGGGAGTGCCAGAGGTGTACCATGGAGTGTCAGAGATGTATCTGGGAGTGTCGGACGTGCACCTGGGAGTGTCAGAGGTGTACCAGGGAATGTCAGTGGAGTACCTGGGAGTGTCAGACGTGTACCTGAGAGTGTCAGAGGTGTACCTGGGAGTGTGAGAGAAGTGTACATGGGAGTGTCTGCGTGTACCTGGGAGGGTAGGGGTGTACAGGGAGTGTCAGTGGAGTACCTGGGAGTGTCAGAGGTGTACCTGGGAGTGTCAGAGGTGTACCTGGGAGTGTCAGAGGTGTATCTGGGAGTTTCGGACGTGTACTGGGATGTCAGAGGTGTACCAGGAAATGTCAGTGGAGTACCTGGGAGTGCAGACGTGTACCTGAGAGTGTCAGAGATGTGGGAGTGTCACCTGGGAGTGTCAGAGGTGTACCTGGAGTCTGGGGTGTACCTGGGAGTATCGGGGAGTACCTGGGAGTGTCTGAGGTGCCCTGGGAGTGTCAGGGGTGTACCAGGGAGTGTCAGTGGAGTACCTGGGAGTGTCAGAGGTGCACCTGGAGTGTCGGAGATGTACATGGAGTGTCAGAGGTGTACCTGGCAGTGTCAGCGGTGTACCTTGGAGTGTCAGAGGTGTGCCTGGGAATGTCGGAGGTGTACCTGGGTGTTTCTGAGGTGTAGCTGGGAGTGTCTGAGGTGAACCCGGGAGTGTCAGAGAAGTACCAGGGAGTGTCACAGGAGAACCTGGGAGTGTGAGAGGTGTACCTGAGAGTGTGAGAGGTGTACCTAGGAGTGTCTGAGGTGTACCTGGGAGTGTCAGAGGTGTACCTTGGAGTGTCAGAGGTGTACCTGGGAGTGTCAGGGGTGTACCAGGGAGTGTCAGTGGAGTACCTGGGAGTGAAAGAGGTGTACCTGGGAGTGTCTGAGGAGTACCTGTGAGTGTCTGAGGTGTACCTGCGAGTATGAGAGGTGTACCTTGAAGTGTCTGAGGTGTACCAGGGAGTGTCAGAGGTGTACTTTGGAGTATCGGAGGTGTACCTGGGAGTGTACCAAACCTAAAACTGAGTGTTTTTCGTGAAAAGAAGTAAAACTAACTAAAATTCACTTAACCTAACCTAACCTAACCTAGCCTAACCTAACCTAACCTAACCTAACCCAACCTAACCTAACCTAACCTAACCTAACCTAACCTAACCTAACCAAACCTAACCTAACCTAACCTAACCTAACCTCTAACACTGAAAATCAGTGAAAAGAAGATAAAAATAAGTAAAATACATTGGTTTTTATCTAAAACTGAGTGTTTTTCGTGAAAGTAAGTAAAACTAACTAAAATTCACCTAACCTAACCTAACCTCACCTAACCTAAAATAACCTAACCTAACCTAACCCAACCTAACCCAACCTAACCCAACCCAACCCAACCGAACCTAACCTAAGCTAACCTATCCTAACCAAACCTAACGTAACCGAACCTAACCTAACCTAACCTAACCTAACCTAACCTAACCTAACCTAACGCAACCTAACCTAACCCAACACAACCCAACCCAACCCAACCCAACCTAACCTAACCTAACCTAACCTAACCTAACCTAACCTAACCTAACCTCTAACACTGAATATCAGTGTTTTGAAAAGAAATTAAGCGTTTTCCGTGAAAAGAAGATAAAAACATGTAAAATACATTGGTTTTCATCTAAAACTGAGTTTTTTTCGTGAAAAATAGTAAAACTAACTAAAATACACCTAACCTAACCTAACTTAACCTAACCCAACCAAACCCAACCCATCCCAACCCAACCCAACCTATCCTAACCTAACCTAACCTATCCTAACCTAACCTAACCTAACCTAACCTAACCTAACCTAACCTAACCTAACCTAACCTAACCTAAGTTAGGTTAGGTTAGATGAATTTTAGTTAGTTTTACTTCTTTTCACGAAAAACACTCAGTTTTAGATAAAAACCAATGTATTTTAGTTAGTCCTACCCTTTTCACGGAAAACGCTTAATTTTTTTTATAACACTGGTTTTTAGTTTTAGTCAGTTTTACTTCTTTTCACGGAAAACGACCACTTTTTTCTGAAAACACTGTTTTTTAATCAGTTGTACTTCTTTTAAAAGATAAGCCCTGTTTTCTGTTTAAAACGTAGTTTTAAAGTTAGTTTTACTTCTTTTCACAAAAAACACTTTTAGATGAAAAACAGTGTATCTTAGTTAGTTTTACTTCATTCACGGAAAACTTACGTTTAATTGAAACACAGTGTATTTCTGTTAGGTTTACTTGTTTTTACGGGGAAGTAGATTTTCCAATTTTCAGGGAAATATTACCTAATTTTGCGAAGTACATTATCATAGAAAACGGGAAATTTGTATCATAAAAAATGAGAAATATCTAGTTTCCGGTAAAGTTGGTTATCTACTTTCCCGAAAAGCAGATAGATTTTCTACTTTTCGGGAAAGTAGATTATCGACTTTTCGGGGGAGTAGATTTTCGAATTTTGGGGGAAATATTACCTAATTTTGCGAAGTAGATTGTCATAGAAAACGGGAAATTTGTATCATAAAAAATGGGAAATATCTACTTTCCGGGAAAGTTGGTTATCTACTTTTCCGAAAAGTAGATACATTTTCTACTTTTCGGCAAAGTAGATTATCGACTTTTCGGGAAAGTAGATTTTCGAATTTTGGAGGAAATATTACCTAATTTTGCAAAGTAGATTATCATAGAAAACGGGAAATTTTTATCATAAAAAATGAGAAATATCTAGTTTCCGGGAAAGTTGGTTATCTACTTTCCCGAAAAGTATATAGATTTTCTACTTATCAGGGAAGTAGATGTTCGAATTTGGGGGGAAATATTACCTAATTTTGCGAAGTAGATTATCATAGAAAATGGGAAATTTGTATCATAATAAATGGGAAATATCTACTTTCCGGGAAAGTTGGTTATCTACTTTCCCGAAAAGTAGATAGATTTTCTACTTTTCGGGAATGTAGATTATCGACTTTTCGGGGAAGTAGAATTTCGAATTTTGGGGGAAATATTACCTAATTTTGCGAAGTAGATTATCATAGAAAACGGGAAATTTGTGTCATAAAAAATAGGAAATATCTACTTTCCGGGAAAGTTGCTTATCTACTTTCTCGAAAAGTGGATAGATTTTCTACTTTTCGGGAACCTAAGCTAACCTAACCCACTCTAACCCAACCCAACCCAACCTACCCCAACCCAACCCAACCTAACCTAAGCTAACCTAACCTAGGTTAGGTTAGGTTAGGTTAGGTTGGGTTGGGTAAGGTTGGGTTTGGTTAGGTTAGGTTAGGTTAGGTTAGGTTAGCTTAGGTTAGGTTAGGTTGGGTTAGGTTAGGTCAGTTTAGGTTAGGTTGGGTTAGGTTAGGTTAGGTTAGGTTAGGTTAGGTTAGGTTGGGTTAGATTAGGTTAGGTTAGGTTAGGTTAGGTTAGGTTAGGTTAGGTTGGGTTAGGTTAGGTTAGGTTAAGTGAATTTTAGTTAGTTTTACTTCTTTTAACGAAAAACACTCACGGAAATCGTTGAATTTCCTTACAAAAACACTGTTTTTTAGTTATTTGTACATATTTTCGAACATGTGCCGTGTTTTCTGTTGAAGAAGTCTGTTTTGAAGTTAGTTTTACTTCTTTTCACGCTTAGGTTATGTTAGGTAAGGTTAGGTTAGGTTAGGTTAGGTTGGGTTGCGTTGGGTTGGGTTAGGTTGGGTTAGGTTAGGTTAGGTTAGGTTAGGTTAGGTTAGGTTAGGTTAGGTTAGGTTAGGGTTAGGTTAAGAATTCTTAGTTAGTTTTACTTTTTCACGAAAAACACTCACGGAAGTCGTTGAATTTCCTTACAAAAACACTGTTTTTTAGTTAGTTGTACATATTATCGAACATGTGTCGTGTTTTCTGTTGAAGAACTCTGTTTTGAAGTTAGTTTACTTCTTTTCACATATAAATTAGGTTAGGTTAGGTTAGGTTTGGTTGGGTTGGGTTGGTTTGGGTTGAGTTGGGTTGGGTTAGGTTGGGTTAGGTTAGGTTAGGTTAGGTTGGGTTGGGATGGGTTGGGTTGGGTTAGGTTGGGTTAGGTTAGGTTAGCTTAGGTTACTTTAGGTTAGGTTAGGTTAGGATAGGTTTGCTTAGGTTAGGTTAGGTTAGGTGAATTTTAGTAAGTTTTACATCTTTTCACGAAAAATAATCAGTTTTAGATAAATACCAATGTATATTACTTGTTTTCATCTTCTTTTCACGGAAAACGCTTAATTTCTTTTCAAAACACTGATTTTCAGTGTTAGACGTTAAGTTAGGTTAGGCAATAGGTTAGATTAGGCTAGGTTAGGTTAGGTTAGGTTGTTTTGGTTAGGTTAGGTTGGGTTGGGTTGGGTTGGGTTAATAATAATAGGGTTGTTTGGTTAGGTTAGGTAAAGTTAGGTTAGGTTAGGTTAGGTTAGGTAAGGTTAGGTTAGGTTAGGGTAGGTTTGGTACACTCCCAGGTACACCTCTGACACTCCCAGGTCCGCCTCCGACACTCCCAGGTACAACTCCGACACTCCCAGGTAAACCTCCAATACTCCTAGGTACACCTCTGACACTCCCAGGTACACCTCTGACACTCCTAGATATTCCTCTGACACTCCCTAGTACACCTCTGACACTCCCAGGTACACCTCAGACACTCCCTGGTACACCTCTGACACTCCCAGGTACACCTCTTTCACTCCCTGGTTTTCCCCTGATCCTCCCAGGTACACCTCAGACACTCCCAGGTACACCTCAGACACTCCTAGGTACTCCTCTCACACTATTAGGTACACCTCTCACACTCCCAGGTTCTCCTGTGACACTCCCTGGTAATTCTCTGACACTCCAGGGTACAGGTCAGACACTCCCAAGTACACCTCTGACATTCCCAGACACACCTCTGACACTCCCAGGTACACCGCTGACACTGCCAGGTACACCTCTGACACTCCATGTACATCTCCGACACTCCCAGGTACACCTTTGACACTTTCAGGTACTCCACTGACACTCCCTGGTACACTCCTGACACTCCCAGGTACACCTCTGACATTCCAAGGTACACCTCTGACACTCGCAGGTATACCTCCGACCCTCCCAGGTACACCTCTAACACTCACAGGTACACCTCTGATACTCCCAGGTACACCTCTGACACTCCCAGGTACACCTCTGACACTCCTAGGTACTCCTCTGTCACTCCCTGATACACCTTTAACACTCCCAGGTACACGTCAGACACTTCTAGGTACACCTCTCACACTCGCAGGTACACCTCAGACACTCCCAAGTACACCTCTTTCACTCCCTGGTTCTCCCCTAACACTCCCAGGTACACCTCAGACACTCCCAGGTACACCTCAGACTCTCCCAGGTACACCTCTGACACTCCCAGGTACACCTCGATATTCCCAGGTACACCTCCTGATATTCCAAGGCACACACATCAGACACTCCCCAGGTACACCCTTTCACTCCCCTGCTCCCTCCCCTAACACCCTGCACACCTCTGGCCACTCCTAGGTATTCCTCTGACACTCCCTGGTACACCTCTGACGCTCCCAGGTACACCTCAAACACTCCCCGGTACACCTCAGACACTCCCAGGTACACCTCTTTCACTCCCTGGTTCTCCCCTAACACTCCCAGGTACACCTCAGACACTCCCAGGTAAACCTCAGATACTCCCAGGTACACCGATGACACTCCCTGGTACACCTCAGACACTTCTAGGTGCACCTCTCACACTCGCAGGTACACCTCAGACACTCACAGGTATTCCTCAGACACTCCCAGGTACACCTAAGACACTCCCAGGCACACCTCTGACACTCCCAGGTACACCGCTGACACTGCCAGGTACACCACTGACACTCCATGTACACAGCCGACACTCCCAGGTACACCTCTGACACACCCATGTACTCCACTGACACTCCCTGGTACACACCCCTGACACTCCCACGTACACCTCAGACACTCCCAGCTACACCTCACACACTCCTAGGTACACCTCTCACACTATTAGGTACACCTCTCACACTCCCAGGTTCTCCTGTGACACTCCCTGGTAATTCTCTGACACTCCCGGGTACAGCTCAGACACTCCCAGGTACAGCTCATACACTCCCAGGTACACGTCTAACATTCTCAGATACACCTCTGACACTCCCAGGTGCACCGCTGACACTGCCAGGTACACCTCTGACACTCCATGTACACCTCCGACAC
>NW_024714870.1:0-9167 GCF_018991925.1 Homarus americanus
CATGTTGCTGCTGCTGCTTTTCGTGAGAGGAGTTAAATTTCCGCCCGCCACCTTGGTCTTTTATACCAAGCTCAGGATCAGGCCAGGTGGCCGTCTCGCGGACCCAACCAATGTAAGAGAGCCGTAGCTGCAGCCAGTCTGATCCTGAGCGGCCCGCTCGGTATATAAGGAAAAGTTAGTCGGGCCAGTTTTCAATTCTCTCGCTCCGCGCCACGAGTAACTGTGCCGCCATGCCTCCCAAAACTTCCGGAAAGGCTGCCAAGAAGGCTGGAAAGGCCCAGAAGGCCATTGCCAAGGGTGACAAGAAGAAGAAGCGCAGGAGGAAGGAAAGCTATAGCATCTACATCTACAAGGTACTGAAGCAAGTGCACCCCGACACAGGAGTCTCCTCCAAAGCTATGTCCATCATGAACTCTTTCGTGAACGACATCTTCGAGCGCATCGCTGCCGAGGCTTCCCGCCTGGCGCACTACAACAAACGCTCCACCATTACAAGTCCGGAAATCCAGACAGCTGTCCGACTCTTGCTGCCCGGTGAACTGGCCAAGCATGCCGTGTCTGAGGGCACCAAGGCTGTCACCAAGTACACCTCTTCCAAGTAAGAGGTTACTTGTGCACAACAAACACGCCATCCCACTACTACAACTTAATCGGCTCCATCGGAGCCACAGTTACATGTTAAAGAGACAGTTACCGACAGTGATATATTGAGAGGGAAATAAATAAAAAAAAATTATAATAATCTGCATTCTCTATTGGCGTAGAAACAAGACTAAATCGAAACATTATAAATAAATAAATAAATTCTGCGTGGAGTACTTTTACACCCACTGCAAAGTGACATACATGGAGTGTGTTTGGGTTTCATTTCTTGTTTGCAGCACGCCTATTTCATGTAAACAATTCATTTTATTTTATTTTATTGAATTTTCTTTTATTTTAGTTATTTATTTACTTACTTATTCTTTATATATTAATTTGTTACTAGCTCTTGTTTTTTGCACCCACCCACCTCCAGAATTGATGACCTACTATACATTCGTGCCTGCACGACTGTTACCAACTTACCGTTAGGCGATTTGGGTAACCGAAATTAACGCTCTCCTACCACCAACCATTTCGATTGTCATGAAAATTATCTTCAGAACAGTTCTTTGGCCCTGAGAAGGGCCGAGTTATAGATGTCTGGTAGGTTTTGTTGTGCTTTTTCTTTTTCCCCAAGGAAGAGGACTTAAGCACGCTCTCCGCGGATGCGCCGGGCCAGCTGGATGTCCTTGGGCATGATGGTAACGCGCTTGGCGTGAATGGCACACAGGTTGGTGTCCTCGAAAAGACCCACCAGGTAAGCCTCAGAGGCTTCCTGCAGAGCCATGACGGCAGACGACTGGAAGCGCAGGTCAGTCTTGAAATCCTGGGCGATCTCACGCACCAGGCGCTGGAAGGGCGGCTTCCTGATGAGTAGCTCTGTGCTCTTCTGGTAACGACGGATCTCACGAAGGGCGACGGTTCCGGGCCTGTAACGATGGGGCTTCTTGACACCACCGGTGGCTGGGGCGGACTTGCGAGCTGCCTTGGTAGCAAGCTGCTTCCGTGGAGCCTTGCCTCCAGTGGACTTGCGGGCAGTCTGTTTAGTACGGGCCATCTCGACGACGAAATAGTCAATACGGGCGGCCCGGCAGGCGGGCGGGCTTATATACAGACATTCTCCACCTCAGTGGCCACCTCATTGGCCACGAGTGCCGCATGCGTCATCCGCAAGCTACGCCCCACCTCCAAGGGGGAGGGACGGCCTTGGATGAACGATACTACCGCTGCGTCCACAGCACGCCACCTACTCCCACCAAACCGTGGGCGAAGCCCTACTCCCACCAAACCGTGGGCGAAGCCCACACTCTCTCTCCCTCACCATGAACGGATACGAGTTTGTTAACGTGGCGCGGATACGTCCGGACACGCCGACCTGCCCCAAGAAACTAAACCTCCTAGTTCTCCAGAAGTTTTTCGAAGCTAATGGGATCGTGGGGGTCACCAAGGTAGAACGCCTAAAGCTCCATGGTGACATCAAGATCACCTTCGCCGAGATGGGCATGCCCGCTCAAATCGCGGAGATCCCAGACATCAACGGCATTCCTTTTAAAATGTTTGCCTTCATGTGGGACAACTTGAAGCTGGGTGTAATCTCCCACGCCGAAAGTGCCCACATGGACAAAGCAGAGCTGAGTGAGCTCCTCAAGGAGCAGCAGCTCCAAGTTGTGAAGAAGCTGTCCGATACCACTGCCCTCATCGGACACCACTCCACCCTACCCAAGGAAGCTCAACTGGCGTGGGTAACTATGCCAGTCAAGCCCTACTGCAGACCGAAACGGTGTTACAAATGCCAGCACTATGGACACACTGTAAACAAGTGTGAGGCGCAGGAAGACACCTGCTCCATGTGTGGCAGCCCTGGACACCGCTACACGGCCTGCCCCAACACAGAGAAAAAATGCGTTGCCTGTGGTGGCCCACACTCCTCCCCCGACCGGACCTGCCCCAGATGGAAGGAGGAATGCAGGGTAGCCAAGGCTCGTCTTGAGAAAAAACTGAGCTACAAAGAGGCCCTCCTTGCTGTACGCTCCCAAGAAAAGAAAAAACCAGCAGTAAAGAAAAACCAAGAAAAGAAAACTCAACAGAAGCCGCCCACCACACAGAACCAAGAACACCACGTGGCCCGTGGTGCTGAAGCCCACGCGGCCCGTGGTGCTGAAGCCCACGAGGTCAACCTCACCCTCTCTGACTTCTTCCACACCTATGAGGACTTAATACACGAGGAAGACGAACAAGAAGACCCAAACACAAACGAATGGACACTCCAAGAGAGCAAGAAGAGAAGGAGAGTGAGAAGAAAATCGACATCAAGCTAAGAAGACCAAGACATCTCCTCCACACAAGAAACCAACACACACAATCAAGCCGACCAAGCACTGAACATCCATTGCCCAACCCAACACGCACCTGACGCTTGACCTGACGCTAGCCTGGCTTTGTCTTGTCGCCTCCCGGCCGCGTCCAGGCGAGTTGCTGCTGCCTCCATCTTATAATCCCTCACGCAAGCGGTGTTTAGCCACTGCATCTGTTCTCTCCTCCTAAAATTCACTTCAATCCTCCCTTTATTCTTCTCCTGAACCTCCTTCCCCCCTGTCACTAGCATTTTCGATCGATCGATCGGCGAAGCCACACTCTCTCTCCCTCACCATGAACGGTTACGAGTTTGTTAACGTGGCGCGGATACGTCCGGACACGCCGACCTGCCCCATGAAACTAAACCTCCTAGTTCTCCAGAAGTTTTTCGAAGCTAATGGGATCGTGGGGGTCACCAAGGTAGAACGCCTAAAGCTCCATGGTGACATCAAGATCACCTTCGCCGAGATGGGCATGCCCTCTCAACTCGCGGAGATCCCAGACATCAACGGCATTCCTTTTAAAATGTTTGCCTTCATGTGGGACAACTTGAAGCTGGGTGTAATCTCCCACGCCGAAATTGCCCACCTGGACAAAGCAGAGCTGAGTGAGCTCCTCAGGGCAGCAGCTCCCAAGTTGTGAAAGCTGTCGGCACCACTGCCCCTCATCCGGACGCACTCACTACAGGAAGCTCCAGCTGGTAGGTAACTATGCCAATCAAGCCCTACTGCAGACAGAAACAGTGTTACAAATGCCAGCACTGGACACACTTAAGTGTGAGGCGCAGGAAGACACCTGCTCCATGTGTGGCAGCCCTGGACACCGCTACTCGGCCTGCCCCAACACAGAGAAAAAATGCGTTGCCTGTGGTGGCCCACACTCCTCCGCCGACCGGACCTGCCCCAGATGGAAGGAGGAATGCAGGGTAGCCAAGGCTCGTCTTGAGAAAAAACTGAGCTACAAAGAGGCCCTCCTTGCTGTACGCTCCCAAGAAAAGAAAAAACCAGCAGTAAAGAAAAACCAAGAAAAGAAAACTCAACAGACGCAGCCCACCACACAGAACCAAGAACACCACGTGGCCCGTGGTGCTGAAGCCCACGCGGCCAGTGGTGCTGAAGCCCACGTGGTCAACCTCTCCCTCTCTGAATTCTTCCACACCTATGAGGACTTAAAATACGAAAGCGAACAAGAAGACCCCTGGCCTGAAGCAAGATGGACAATTCAGGAAACCGAGAAGGAGAAGAAAATCTGACATCAAGCTACAAGAGACAAGACATCCCTCCACAAGAAACCCAAAACACAATCAAGCCGACCAACACTGGCAGACATCCATTGCCCAGCCCAACCTGCGCACCTATTTTGACCTGACGCGGCTTGACCTGACGCTTGACCTGACGCTAGCCTGGCCTTGTCTTGTCGCCTCCCTGCCGCGTCCAGCCGGGTTGTTGCTGCTGCCCCCATCTTATAATCCCTCACGCAAGCGGTGTTTAGCCACTGCATCTGTTCTCTCCTCCTAAAATTCACTTCAATCCTCCCTTTATTCTTCTCCTGAACCTCCTTCCCCCCTGTCACTAGCATTTTTCGATTCGATTCGGCGAAGCCTCACTCTCTCTCCCTCACCATGAACGGATACGAGTTTGTTAACGTGGCGCGGATACGTCCGGACACGCCGACCTGCCCCAAGAAACTAAACCTCCTAGTTCTCCAGAAGTTTCGAAGAAGCTAATGGGATCATTAGGAATTCTGAAATGAAACGCCTAAAAAGCTCCATGGTGACATCAGATCCTTCGCCGAGATGGGCATGCCCGCTCAACTCGCGGAGATCCCAGACATCAACGGCATTCCTTTTAAAATGTTTGCCTTCATGTGGGACAACTTGAAGCTGGGTGTAATCTCCCACGCCGAAATTGCCCACATGGACAAAGCAGAGCTGAGTGAGCTCCTCAAGGAGCAGCAGCTCCAAGTTGTGAAGAAGCTGTCCGACACCACTGCCCTCATCGGAAACCACTCCACCCTACCCAAGGAAGCTCAACTGGCGTGGCTATGCCAATCAGCTACAAATTTAGAGCAATTGCCCCACAAATACAGCACTATGGACACACTGTGCAAAACAAGTGTGAAACGCAGGCTTACTACCTTCTTTCCATAATGCAGCAGCCCCCCACCAGGACTTTTTCACAGCCTGCTAACACAGAAAGCATCGTTGCCTGTGGTGGCCCACACTCCTCCGCCGACCGGACCTGCCCCAGATGGAAGGAGGAATGCAGGGTAGCCAAGGCTCGCCTTGAGAAAAAACTGAGCTACAAAGAGGCCCTCCTTGCTGTACGCTCCCAAGAAAAGAAAAAACCAGCAGTAAAGAAAAACCAAGAAAAGAAAACTCATCAGAAGCAGCCCACCACACAGAACCAAGAACACCACGTGGCCCGTGGTGCTGAAGCCCACGCGGCCAGTGGTGCTGAAGCCCACGTGGTCAACCTCTCCCTCTCTGAATTCTTCCACACCTATGAGGACTTAAAATACGAGGAGGAAGACGAACAAGAAGACCCAAACACAAACGAATGGACAATTCAAGAGAGCAAGAAGAGGAGGAGAGTGAGAAGAAAATCGACATCAAGCTAAGAAGACCAAGACATCCCCTCCACACAAGAAACCAAAACACATCAAGCCGACCAAGCACTGAACATCCATTGCCCAACCCAACACGCACCTGACGCCTGACCTGACGCTTGACCTGACGCTTGACCTGACGCTAGCCTGGCCTTGTCTTGTCGCCTCCCTGCCGCGTCCAGCCGGGTTGTTGCTGCTGCCCCCATCTTATAATCCCTCACGCAAGCGGTGTTTAGCCACTGCATCTGTTCTCTCCTCCTAAAATTCACTTCAATCCTCCCTTTATTCTTCTCCTGAACCTCCTTCCCCCCTGTCACTAGCATTTTCCGATTCGATTCGGCGAAGCCACACCAGGACCACCTGTAGTAGCAACCACAACAACATGACTGGACGAGGCAAAGGAGGCAAGGGACTTGGAAAGGGTGGCGCCAAGCGTCATCGTAAGGTGCTTCGTGACAACATCCAGGGTATCACCAAGCCCGCCATTCGTCGTCTAGCTCGGCGTGGAGGTGTTAAACGTATATCCGGCCTCATCTACGAGGAGACCCGCGGCGTCCTCAAGGTGTTTCTGGAGAACGTCATCCGTGACGCCGTCACCTACACCGAGCACGCACAAAGGAAGACCGTCACCGCCATGGATGTGGTTTATGCCCTGAAACGGCAGGGCCGCACCCTTTATGGTTTTGGTGGTTAATCAACCTGATGGACGGGCGCACACCACCACCACCACCACGACAAACAAATATACGGACCTAATTTTAGGTCCACATTTAAATCGCTAAAGAGTTGGTTAGACACTGAGTAAATCGTTGAAAATATATCCAATAACATGATCCTCTCTAATTCTGGACTTGTGGTATGAGTATAGGTTGTGTGTGAACGTGTTGGAACCACTTCCTAATAATTGTCAGTCAACATTCACCTAACCTCCAGGTACCTCACCTAACTTCCTGTAGCGTCACCGAACCTCACGAAATGTAACCCAATGTAGTTTATAATCTATCCTAACATGACATAACATAACCACGCACTATATTACTTCGGTAAGAGTAATGAGTTTTAATACGCAAAGTTGCAGTTAGCATTCATTCATACATACATACATACATACATACATACATACATACATACATACATACATAACATGCTAGTGGCAGGGGGGGATTGAAGTGAATTTTAGGAGGATAGAATAGGTGCAGTGGCTAAACAGCGCTTGCGTGAGGGACTTTAAGCAACAACTCGCCTGGATGCGGCAGGATAGAGTCAGGTCAAGCGTCCGGTGCATGTTGGGTTCCGCCATGGTTTCTCAGTGTTTGGTCGGCTTGATTGTGTGTGTTGTTTTCTTGTTTGGAGGAAATGTCTTGGTATTCTTCTTCTTAGCTTGAAGTTGATTTTCTTCAAACTCTTCTCCTCTTGTTGTTCGTCTTCCCCGTGTCTGCTATCATTCTGTAAAGACTCTATATATGTATGTAGGTATGAGTGAGTAACAGTTGCCGGTTACAGTGATACTTCATATTCGCTGGTGTTGTACTGTATGGCTTCGGTATTTCTTAATATACAAACGGCACCGTTAGGGGATTGAGGTATTTAAAAACCAGCCTACATTACTTATATATAGAAATAAATAATGTGGCTTGGACAATAATGACGACTACTCTCTCCTACCTAACCCAAACAAGGGCTTTTCGAAAGTATACATTGGACACAATTGACGTAGTACATACATTGGTGGTTTAACAAAAGCCCTCATTAGAGAAAGGTGAAGGAGCACACAGTGAACATACAGATTAATGTTTGCACGCATAGATCATGTAAGGTGAGGTGTTGAACACCAGACACGTAGTGTAGTAACTCCCTCACAGATGGCGTTATGAGGGGCCTGATGATGTAGCAGTTACCTCACAGATGGTGTTATGAGGAACTTCACATGATGATGCTGTAGCAAAACATTCACTACGTGGTGTCGTAGCATCTTGGGGACACCACGTGGTCCACATGACTCACTCATTCAAGTGGGTGAGGTGTGGTCCCAGGCCTCTCTATCGTGGAGTCTCAGGGGAAGTATAACCGGGTACCTGGGACCTCACTGTGTGAAGGTGGTTAGCTAGCTTGGGTAAGACTCAACTGCAGAGTTGTTTTTCACTGAGTTAAGCACTGTTCACCACTATTCATCACTGGTTCCATTCCTTTGCCAAATGAGATAGTACCTTATGGCAAGAACTTGTTGATAGTCCGGTGGGGAGGAGGGTTCAGGGGAGTGAGTTGGTATGGGCCAACATATAAATAATAATAATAATAATAATAATTAACGGTTTATTGAAAGTGCTTGGCAGCCAGAAGGCTGAAAATATACAGTTACATATTTGGGGAATGGGTTACGAATTACAAATAATATACAAGTAACATGAGTGACACAAATAAGACATATAATAACTAGCTGGGGAAAAGCTCAAACTACAGTTCATTTCAACATAGTGACAGTGCAAGGAGTCGTGTTTACTGGGAGTGAGTACACTGATTTATTACAAGTTATCGATAATTTTTACAATGGTTGGGACTGGGCTGTTCTTATAGAGATCAGTGCGTGCACGTATGGGCTGGATGCGGTTGTGGTGTCGAAGAGCAATTCTCGGACTAGGGATCTCAGGTGGTAGTAGGAGCCGGTGTCGGGGATGGTGTAGAAGCTTCTTACCAAATTTGCAGATGAGGTCGTGGTGATGGTCAGTGAGAGTCTAAAGGGTCGGTCAGTGTGTTGAGCGCTTCTTGATATGTGGAGTAGGAAGGGTAGAGAATAATCTTGCATGGCCTCTTTTGCACTTTTTCTAGGTGTTTACGTTGTGTGGCATTTAGGGAAGAAGACCAGGTGAGCTTGGGAAGTATGAATGTTGTGTAAACACTGAGGAACTCGTGTGCAGGAACACCGAGGGACTTGAGTCGGCGTAGGAGGTGGAGACGGAAACTGGAGGATTTGATAACTTCACTGACGTGTGGTTTCTAATTTAGTTTGTTGTCTATATGTATGTGTGTGTGTGTGTGTATATACTACTGTACTTTTTAGATCCTCCTACGCAACCTAACCTATTATAGTTAAGTATAGTAGGCTATACACTATTTTGTTAGTATGTGTTATAAAATGTAATTGCATGTTATTATTATTAATATTATTATTATTAATATTATTATTATTCTTATTATTATTAGTATTATTATTATTATTATTATTATTTTTATTATTGTTATTATTATTACATACTAATATAATACTAAGTTGCCCACCAGATTTCCTCAGAGATGGGAGGAGCACATTGGCGGCGGTGTTGTTTATAATCCGCCCGATTACTGATTCCTATTCACCGAGCCAGAGCTGGCGGGCGGCGTGTTATGTGCCACGTTTTGTTTCCCATTGGGCGTACCGCTCAGCTGGGGAGTTGGAGATTTCATAAAAAGAAAGTTTGAGTGGAGAGCACACCTTTTCCTTCACATACAGTTATCTTAGACCATCTACTAGTATAATAGTTTGCACAAAAATACTCTACACTCTTTATAGGTTATTGTTATTTTGTTGTTTTTTTTTTTACTTCTCATCAGATTGTGCATTCAACTAATATACACTAATAGTG
>NW_024714871.1:0-1323 GCF_018991925.1 Homarus americanus
AACAAAGACACACACTCGCAACCTACTGGCCGCCTTACACAACATATGGCGGATGGCGGAGATGGCGAAGTTTGGTTCAAAATGCTGTCGCCGCTCTCCGCGAAGACGACCGCGGAATGTGAGCATTCCGGTTTCGGCAGAGTACCGTGTAAACGTGGAAACGCGTAATGTGGGACCACGTAAAGTGAGGGTTGACTGCATAAGGAGACTTAAACGTTTCATACTCGAGTCTCCGCTACCTATACATGCAACAACTTATCAATTACGCTATTTCAGTACAATATAGTATAAGGAACATGTCCCTCGCAGTCGTACTGAAGTCACCCCAACATTTTAAATCCCAGTTCTTACGAACTGAAGTCCGGAAATCTAGTTGTTGCCTATGTTGCCGAAAGGAGAAATCTCAGTTTTATGTGTTGTCAGAACGTTTGTGGGTTGTTGACTTCGTCAGTCGTACTGAAGTCACCCCAACATTTTAAATCCCAGTTCTTACGAACTGAAGTCCGGAGATCCAGTTGCTGCCTATGTTGTCGAAAGGAAAAATCTCAGTTTTTATGTGTGTGTCGGAAGTTTTTTTTTGGGTTGTTGACTCACTCCAAGTGAGGGAGTCACCCCGACTTTGAAATACCAGTTCTTCTGAACTGTGAGATAGAAAATACGTGTTTTGTGTTATGAGCCCCATTGTGTACTTATAGAACCACGGTTTTGTGTTGAAAAGGTGAATTATTATTGAAACAAAGTAGTAATCTGAGGAAGTGTCTGATGTAACCAATTCCCCATTCATAGACAAGAATTTAAATTCCTTACTATATGTAATTTCATGCAGAGTACTTTGTTGTATATGTAATGTCAAAGAGTCACTGTTTATGTGTTAGTGCCAAAATATGTTGAGGTAACACTCTGACGAACTGCGAGGGACATGTTCCTTATACTATATTGTACTGAAATAGCGTAATTGATAAGTTGTTGCATGTATAGGTAGCGGAGACTTGAGTATGAAACGTTTAAGTCTCCTTATGTTTTGTTTTATGTATTAAGGTACTGTAATCACGAACTGTTAAGATATGTCGAATGTATGTGCACTACCGCGTTAGTGCTTTTGCCTATTATTCCGCATAATATGAATCTTTGGAAGGGGAAGGCTATGTACTGCGCACATCATTATCATTCCTAAAAACCCATTTTAATTCATATTATGCTACATAACATTCAAATCCACCGCGCTTGTAGAATCTCAGGAGAGATGTGTTTTTCCCATTTGTTTTACCCTCAGGATCACTCCCGCCTTCGAACACAGTTGTCACTACGTTTATTGCACTCTCT
>NW_024714872.1:0-9337 GCF_018991925.1 Homarus americanus
CACAGGATGTGTAAGGGCCACAGGGTGTATGAGTGTTAGTGTGTATGAGGTGCCACACAGAGCGCGTGGGGCTATAGGGTGTGCGAGGGCCACAGGGTGTCTAAGGGCCACAGAGTGTGTGAGGGTCACAGGGTGTGTGAAGGCACCCGGGTGTGTGAGGGCCACCGGGTGTGTGAGGTCCACAGGGTATGTGAGGGCCACAGGGTGTGTGAGGGCCACAAGGTGTTTAAGGGCCACAGGTTTTGTGAGGGCCACAGAGTGTGTGTATAAGGGCCACAGGGTGTGTAAGAGCCACAGGGTGTGTGAGGGTCACAGGGTGTGTGAGGGTCACAGGGTGCGTAAGGGCCACAGGGTATGTGTGAGAACCACAAGGTGTGTAAGAGCTACAGTGTGTGTGTGAGGCCACAGCGTGTGTAAGAGCCACAGGGTGTGTGAGGACCACAGGGTGTGTGAGGACCACAGGGTGTGTGAGGGCCACCGGGTGTGTAAGGGCCACAGCGTGTGTGAGGACCACAGGGTGTGTGAGGACCACAAGGTGTGTAAGGGCCACAGGGTGTGTGTGAGGACCACAGGGTGTGTAAGGGCCACAGGTGTGTGGAGCACCGCCAGGTGGTGTGTGAGGGGCCACAGGTAAGGGCCACAGGGTGTGTGAGGACCACAGGGTGTGTAAGGGCCACAGGGTGTGTGAGGGCCACAGGGTGTGTGAGGACCGCAGGGTGTGTGAGGGCCACAGGTGGGTAAGGGCCACAGGGTGTGTGAGGACCACAGGGTGTGTGAGGGCCACAGGTGGGTAAGGGCCACAGGGTGTGTGAGGACTTGCTTCATCAACTACCACTAAGGCTACTCCTGGCACACCTCAGGCAGCTACTGTAGACGAGGATCAGTTCATTAACTAACTCTTATGGTGCACACAGAGGGGCTGATAATGGCTGCCTCTCTTAACATTTTTAGCTGCCGAACTGTAACAAGAGTCTCCATGTCCGAGAAACATGATAATGCTTAGGTACATTGATCCAAGGGAGAGAAAACTCCCTATTGATTCTGGGGCTACTGAGCCAAAGGTCGCTACAAAAAATAGAATTTTGGTTTTCAGACCATAATACAAGTTGCTGTTAACTGATAAACATAATACTGTGTGAATAACTTGGCCCCGGCAAGTGGAAAATCACTATTGAGTTCCTGGTCTGGTTCAGAACCCAAGATCGATGTTACTAAAGCTTGAATCCTGTTTTCTGAACATTAATATGTGTTTATATACACTAACGAAATTTTTACTGTTGTGTATATTATAAAACTTACAGTACAGGTACAGTTCCTGTTGTTTATTTTACAAACATCTCATGATCAAAGGTTAAAATTATCCCTGAAATCCCTACGATGGGAACAACCACGACTACAGTGTTTTGGACAATTTTTTTCATATATACAGGTAATATGACGTTGTGTCGACCACCTAGGCTGCAGGGTTGCCAAAACATTGTTTCCAAACCGCGGTGGATAGCTCTCAAGGGGCGCGGCAAGGACCTTAGATGTAGCCCAAATATTATGTCTCTTATAGCCTGCCGTTTCACACTCCTATAACAAGTAATAAATAATATTATCGTCACTATAAGGAATTTAAATTTAATTCTGTGGATTAGTGACATGGTTTATTAAGAGAAAAAAAGACGTAAATCAAAGAATGAACACTGAATTCTCTTCCTATATGACAAAGAAAACTTTTTCTTATAACATTTTTGAAGGAAGTTAAATTGTTTGTTACCAGTTTACCGGATGAAGACACAACATAAAATAAATTCAAAGTCCTTCTTTTTATACCAGTTTGTTTGTTGAAAATAGTAAATATTTTTTTGTCAGACACTTATGAACTAAATGACAAAAAACGAATGGAAACATCTTCCCTCCTAATCGTTTTATAAAACCCGGGAAAAACAAATCTGATGCATTGTGCACAAAGTGCCTAACAATTACCATAAAATAAAATGTCCTGTACTGCCTTCACCACACTGTCACTGGGATGACAATTAGGACACCTGCATTTTTTGGCTTCAGGGGCGGATCAAGAGGGGGTCCTGGGGGTCCGGACCCCCCCCTTTTTCATCAGAAAATTCCAATACTTTTTCTTTAATGCAGTATTGTACTCTGGCTTTTTGTACAGCAAAATATAATTACTATTAACCTCATATTATCTCCTAATATCAAGTGCACATGGTCCTCCCCCCCCCCCCACAACTTTAAAGACTGCCCTTTAAATATTCCTGGATCCACCCCTGCTGTTGCGTAGTTCAGTTTTGATAACTTTTACCTGGCTGAAAACTCGTTCGACGTCAGCATTACTAATGGGTAAGTACAAAATATTAAGAAAAATTTTTGAAAGATTCTCGAATGCCTTCTGTGTAGTCGCCAACAGTCGCCCAGAGTTCGACAGAATCCTTATGATCTTCTGCTTCCCCCTAGTCTACCAGGTTTACCTGCAGGTAGGAGATGTGTAAAAATAATCATATATGCACATATAACACACATGGAGTCTAAATAGTTATGGACAGGTGTGTGTGTGTGTGTGTGTCAAACGATTCAACGAGACAATTGACAAATGCAGTAAAGAACATGATTCAATAGGCTGCAAATGAATGCTTATTTAATAATACTGTATTTCATATTTTTGCGCTATGGATTTAATAACATTGATAAATGATAAGATTATTTCTTGTTACCTGTCCAACAACTTCTGCGGCTCTGCCTGGTACCTGTCTGTCTGACCAGCGGCTAAGCCCCTCAGCGAGAGCGTGGGAAAGGAAATTACTAAAGATCTTATTTCATTCGAAATTTTAAATTACTCGATGATTGTAAGCCAATAAATGAAGAGAAATGAGCAGTCATGTGCTTACCTTTATTACCAATCCTGAAAAAAAGAAATTAATATTCATTCATGAAAACTGATGGAAGATAATTTAATGGTGCCGCGATTTCCTTTTTCAAAAGTAGCCCAATTATAGGCAAGTAGTGGCACCATTTTATTGTCCGCGGCAAGCAGTTTAAAAGGGTTCCATGACAAAACCCCAACGGGGTTGTCATTTGTTAACACTAACCTAACCTAACCTAAACAAAAAAGGACGTCTGTCTATGATTTTCGAATTTATGATCATTCTTTTCCAACAAACTGAACTATAGGATCAATGAACTTTCGAAGGGTAGCAATATCAGCAATGTTAAGATATTATTACAACCAAGAAGGCTGATCATAATGTTTCTCAAGGCAGATTATTTGACGGTAGGTGTAACATAACACAACGTCATGTAATGATCTTCAGGAAATTTTAGAAAAGTATTTTGGAAAATTAAGTTAATTTTGGTTGGTTTGTATCACCAGAAAAATGGGTGGTCAAGGAGTCTAGTTCGTGGTTGTATTTTAACATTATTCCCTTGACCCTAGGGAAGGCATTTTTCAGTAGTCATTAGCCAGTACCGCGCGAGTCGCTACACCTTTAGGGAGGTGTATGGATGCTCACCGCTGTCTGTGGTTTTATTAATGACATTGGCAAATTAATTCAGTGGTTCGTGATATGAATTTCCATGACTGTGATCACACACAGAAGAACACCTGGGAAACGTTAGCTAGAAATGGTGAAGTGTTTATTAAGTGGTGGAACGATGAAGGAAATTGGCCGGACACCGGGTGAACGCTGCCTTGAGGAATCAGGTAAGATACAGTTGTTGTTTGTTGATGTGTTATTGTGACTTAAAGTAAGTTCGACTTACTGTATACATTATAAACACGTAAATAATATTCAAACATGGCAAAAAATATAACATTCTAAAGTCGGTTGATTGTGTATATCTTTGATGGTGATTATTATAACGATAGTAAAGGGTGTGCTTTAGTTTAGGCTGCATCATGGTGTCCTTAGAGTTTTATTGGTAATACTTAACGACGTGGGAGAGCCTTTAGCACTAACTTAGGATATTTTCTCAAAGACGATAAAAGGTTTCTTACCTTGTGAAAAAAATACTAATGTAATACTTTACGTAATTTTTATTTTATTTCTATGTTTTTTATTTTATTTTATTTTTAAATCTTGCGTGTGTGGGGACAAGGCCAAGCTTCTGCTGCCTGCCATGTGTAGATGTGGCTAACGGTTCTTGTCACAGTTTTGTTTTCACTTTAAAATATAAGAAGTATTTTCGGTGAGGTTAGTTTGGTTCATTAATCATCATTAATACTATGGTATTATTAAAAGGCCGTAGGTATTTGCATTTTCTGGTGAAAATAACGAAATGGTTATTTGCACCCGAACCTCGTCATCAAGGGTGTCGGGTGCAGATAGTGAAACTGTTAACTGTACCCGAGGTGTCATAGCGAAGTTCGGGTGCCAAATACTGCTCCAGATGTTACCAAATCCGTAAAGAAAGATGAAAAAGAAGAGTGTAACTATTCAAATTATAGTAGAAAAAAAAAAGAAGTTATTTGCTCCGACTTTGTTTTCATCATTAATGTTTACAATGGAATTGTGAAAATTAATATCATCTCGTACATTATCTACTTCATTATCGTTTACTTTGATATCTGGTACAGAACCTAATCTAACCTATCGGTTTGTTGAAGAGATAGTGAAGCTGTTATCTGCATCCGAGTTTTGTCAGTGCAAACTTCTTATAATATTCGATAATAGTGTTGAGATCTGGGGTTAAAATTATGGTTTAACTATTTGCATCCGAATCAAGGAGATCGGTTTGTCAATGTGAAACTCTGGTGTAAATAGTATAACGGCAGTTTCGGACAATACACGGCCGATGGTTCTAACCATCCACAGCCTTTAGATCTCCCTGTTTGGAGTATTTCTAACCCCATTTCAACCAGTCGGAAATGAATAATAGCGTCGGAAATGAATTTAACGATTTTTCATACTTTTACCAGTCTACGGGTGTGGGGGCATGTGCAGTGAGGTGGACCGTTTCGTGATCCGACACTACGTGATCCAGCCTTCACCAATAATGAATAGCTGATTTTTTCCACCAATCACATTTGAATTGGAACAAGGCACGTCGGCATGGACCACCAAACCTCAGAGTTTGAATATTCAGACTCACAAAGGCTACTGTTGAGGTCACTTGTGACGGCTGTGAATATAATTATTGGGATTAAATAGTTAAATTCCACTCGAGAGACGATTTAGTTATTTATTGCGTGTTCACGGTGTTCTGCCAAGTGTGTCGAATGTCCGGACAGGCATTTGCCGTAAAAATTTAGAAAAGATAAACATCTGTGGTACTGCGGACGTTACAGGACATGCAAAGGAGGAAGCAGTGCAATTACTGACGGAGGGGGGGGGGGGTCCGGGGGCGGAGCCCCCCCGGTTAGATTACATTTAGATTACTCGGATTCACTCGGATTTTGTTTCCTTGGGAATTCATTACTTAATAAAAAAATTTAAATCCGAGCCAATCTGTGCCAAAATTGGCGCAGATTCTCAAATTTTGGTTTTTATTTACTTCTCAAAGACGGAAAATCCGAGCCGACTTTGGTGGTTTATATCGCTTATCACTCGTTTTGCCCCCCCCCCCGAAAACCTCAAATACCCGTGTCCCCCCAAGATTGTTGGTGGAAGGAGGGGGGGGAGGGAATAACTCTAAAACGGATAATTTCCGACGGAAATGAAGGTCAAATTAGATTCACTCACCTATTCAATCACACCGAAAAAAATAACACTGGATAAAACAAAATGCTCAACTACAGGGCGTATTATCCGAAACTGCAGTTTTACCGTGCAAATAAGGGCCAATTGCAAGATCAGCCGTGGTGTACACCATGCTCTGGTATCCCGGCGGTCGTAATACAATGGAGTAAAAATTGTGATTTTTCAAGATGGGCCATGGTGGTACCCGACCGTCGTTTGTTAATACGTCATCGTAGTGTAGTCAGGTGTACCAACTGGCGGAAGACTTGGGGGTTGGTATGCTTGCACCCTCAAAACGTTGTCAGTGGCACGAAACGTTTACTCTTGCTACACGATTTACGAGCATGAAAAACTTGAATCCAAGCTAAGGTGCACCTTAGTTTCCTATTTCCTTTGATTCAAAGCATATTCTGGGAATGAAATACGATCACTTACAGTGAATATAGTTAAATAAAGCCTGCGACAACCATAAAAATGTAGGAATAGAGTGTAATATCTGTTCCTTTCTTCTTTATCCTAATTAAATCTAACAATAAAGTAATAAGTTTGTCACGTTCTTGGGGTTGGGTTAGTGTAAATAAAGAGAACTATGGCCTGTTCTGTGGATGAAGTCAGTAGAATATAACAAAGTACAGCATTAGGTATTATAAAGTTGCTATGACAGTGATGAACTCACTGTACTGATGAATTGGGATAAAATCTTGAAAAAATATCACCAAAACTGTTAGTTTTCTATCAAACAGGAAATTATCTTTGTACCAAAATTTTTACTTTCATATTATACAAGTATAAAGGCCAGTTATCTACAAGATATGAAAACTTGAGATAATGTTTCGACTTGTCTCCACCTGATTATGTAACAAATACCCTTTCAAAGAAAGCAAGACATGAACACTTTCCCAATGTCAGGAGTAAAAATGTATACAATATGTTAATGACATGGACAAAACCAGCAGTTGGAGAAAAGTATCTGCTGTTAAAATGGTCTTTTATTTGGAAAAATATTCGATGTAATGCCGTATATGGATCCTCACCAAAGAGTTTATATAGTTAGTGTGCAGACATTTGTTTACAAGGCATATACTCAACTATAATGGAAATGTAGACATGTTAGGTTAGGTTAGATTAGGTTCATCTTGTGAGCAAATGTCATGGAACCCATATACAGTAAGTATATTCATGAAATTCTACCAACTAATCAGAGACTAATATTGTTAAACATAGAGCAAGATGATAAATAAATGGTTTAAAAATATCCTCAATACAGTCTGCAATGTTAATTGCAAATAATTTCTGCATTTTTTAATGTTTAATATCATCTGTAATAATAATAAGTATAAGAATACAATGATAATGCTTATGTCAGATTATTGCCTTTATTAAAAGCAGTATATGTTTTATTGTTTGTTTGTTTTGTTTTATTCTTCGTTTGTTCGTTTTATTGTTTGTTGGTATGTTTGTTTGTTTTATTGTTTGTTTTTTAGAATGGTGTTTTTGTGGTGTCATTATTGTTTGTGTTGTGTTGTTGCTTGCTTGTTTGTTTGTGATGTGTTGTTTGTTTGTGGTTGGTGTGTGTGTGAGAGAGAAAGAGAGAGAGAGAGAGAGAGTATCAACACAATTTCCATACCATATATTTACCAACAACTTTGTCAAAACGTAACAGTGAGCCAGGGACTCTCTCTCTCTCTCTCTCGCTCTCTCTCTCTCTCTCTCTCTCATGATAAAAAACTGATCGACTTGTACCTGTGGTTCTTGTTTGTGTTTTAATTGTTAATTTAATACAACTTTTTATCTTATTTCTAATTTCTACTGTTGTTCCAGCCACATGTTGAATTGTTAATAATAATAATAATAATAATAATAATAATAATACGGTAATGATAATAATAAAAATAATGATGATAATAATAATAATTGAGACGATTATTATTGAAATATGGAGGCATGAGGAGGAAGAGGGAAGGAATGATGATAGTTGAGAAGATGACAATAGTAGCGATAATGCTGGTTGTGGTAGTGATGGTAATATTACACACGTAACAATAATGGTTGCCCTTCGTGTACGAGGATGGCCGGCTCTAGAGCAACCTAGGCGTGAATTTGTTTAAGGTGTTAGAATCTGTCGCCAACACCACAACCACACCCTAAGTTAACGAGTTGTATAACCCAGTTTCAATGAATAGTCCGAGAAGACCGGACAACTCGGCAACTGCACTGGCTAACCATTATTCCAGAATAAGATCCGCAAATCGATTGACATCCAGGTTCCCATTTACTGGTAAATAGAAAGCCAAATGACGTAAAAAAAATGCTCATAGTTTCACTTTGTCCGGGAATCGAACAGGGGTCCACTCGCTTGCAAGGCGAGCATGCTGACTATTACACCACAGGTTGTCAAAATCACGTTTAGTAAAAAAAATTTTTTTTTTTTTTTCGTGCTGGTCAGGCCCCGACCAGAGGTTAGCTAGACCCCCGGACAACTCTTTCGGAGCTTGACCAGCACGTGGCATTGATATTGTTATCTCGACTTGATTATATGTTACAAATTCACCTGTGAGTTTTTCAATGTTTTGTTTTGTATAATATGTACTTATTCTAAGCTAAATGTTAACAAATAAATGACTTAAATAATACGAAAACAAACAAATAAAAGCGGAACTCCACCTAATATATACTGTATGTTACACTAAATAGGGATAATTGGCCATTAGTGATAACTTCTATGTATTTATCTTTTCTAGAAGCTTCTGACTGGCCATAAACGATCCTGTAGATCATAAGTATACATATAAATGAATACCTTCATGCATAATGTAACCTGACCAGACCTAACCTAACTTAACCTAATCTAGCCTAACCTAACCTAATGTAACCTAACGTAACCTAACGTAACCTAACGTAATCTAACGTAATCTAGCCTTCTTGTTGTTGTTGTTGTTGTTGTTGTTGTCGTTGTCCTCCGCCTCCTCTGCTTTATACCATCATCAACTAAATTAAAATTCAAACGCCTTAACCTTACACACTGTGACCCTGGGTTGGAGAGGTGGGATGGGGGAGGGCGGGGGAAGACTCACCTAAATCACCCAGCAGGCGCTTTGTTACACCCAACAAGTGACCTTTGGGTGGGGGCAGTTTTCTCGCCAGATCTAGACCAGTAGGCAGTGTTAACCCCCAAAGGTCACCGAGGCAGGAGTGACCTTTGGGAAGTTTTGGGATTATAAATAGTGTTGTAGGAGGTGGTTGTTTGATTGTTTTTATGTATGTTTGTTTGTTCTATTGTTTGTTTGTATGTTTTATTGTTTGTTTGTTTTGTTTTATTCTTCGTTTGTTCGTTTTATTGTTTGTTTGATTGTTTGTTTGTTTTATTGTTTTTTGGTATGTTTGTTTGTTTTATTGTTTTTGTTTGTTTTATTGTTTGTTTTTTAGAATGATGTTTTTGGTGGTGTCATTATTGTTTGTGTTGTGTTGTTGCTTGCTTGTTTGTTTGTGATGTGTTGTTTGTTTTTGGTTGGTGTGAGAGAGAGAGAGAGAGAGAGAGAGAGAGAGAGAGAGAGAGAGAGTATCAACACAATTTCCATACCATATACTTACCAACAACTTTGTCATAACGTAACAGTGACCCAGGGACTCTCTCTCTCTCTCTCTCTCTCTCTCTCTCTCTC
>NW_024714873.1:0-24166 GCF_018991925.1 Homarus americanus
CAAAGTCCCCTAATCGAGTATAACAAAGTCCCTTGATCGAGTATAACAAAGGCCCCTCATCGAGTAAAGCAAAGGCCCCCGGTTGAGTGTAACAAAGCCTCCTGATCGAGTATAACAAAGTCCCCTGATCGAGTATAACACATCCCTTGATAGAGTATAACATATCCCCTGATCATGTATAACAAAGTTCCCTGGTCGAGTATAGTAAACCTCCTTGACCGAGTATAACAAAGTCCCCTGATCGAGTATATCAAACCCCCCTGGTCGAGTATAACAAAGTCCCCTTATCGAGTATACCAAATTCTCATGATCGAGTATACCAAATTCCCCTGATTCGATTATAACAAAAGCCCCTGATATAGTATAACAAATCCCCCTAATCGAGTATAGCAAAGTCCCCTGATCGATTATAACAAAGGCACCTAATCGAGTCTAACAAAGTCCCCTGATCGAGTATAGCAAAGGCCCTTGATCGAGTATAACAAAGTCTTCTGGTCGAGTATAACAAAGCCCCCTGATCGAGTATAACAAAGTCCCCTGTTTGAGTATAACAAAGTCCCCTGAAAGAGTATACCAAAGTCCCCTGATCGAGTAAACCAAAGTCCCCTGGTCGAGTATAACAAAGTCCCCTTATCGAGTATAACAAAGTCCCCTGATCGAGTATAATAAACCTCCTTGACCGAGTATAACAAAGTCCCCTGATCGAGTATATCAAACCCCCCTGGTCGAGTATAATAAAGTCCCTGATCGAGTATACCAAATTCTCATGATCGAGTATACCAAATTCCCCTGATTCGATTATAACAAAAGCCCCTGATATAGTATAACAAATCCCCCTAATCGAGTATAGCAAAGTCCCCTGATCGATTATAACAAAGGCACCTAATCGAGTCTAACAAAGTCCCCTGATCGAGTATAGCAAAGGCCCTTGATCGAGTATAACAAATGCCCCTCATCGACTATAACAAAGTCACCTAATCGAATATAACAAAGCCCCCTGATCGAGTATAACAAAGGCCACTGGTCGACCATAACAAAGGACCCTGGTCGAGTATAACAAAGTCCCCTGATCGAGTACAACAAAGCCCAATCATCGAGTATAACAAAGTCCCCTCATCGAGTAAAACAAAGTCCCCTGATCGAGTATATCAAAACCCCCCTGATCGAGTATAACAAAGTCCCCTGATCGAGTATAACAAAGAGCCCTGGTCGAATATAACACAGGCCCCTGATGGAGGATAACAATGACCCTGATGGAGTATAACAAAGTCCTCTGATCGAGTATAACAAAGTTCCCTGGTCGTGTATAACAAAGCCCCCGGTTGAGTATAACAAAGCCTCCTAATCGAGTATAACAAAGTCCTGTGATCGAGTATATCACATCCCCTGAACGAGTATAACATATACCCTGATCGTGTATAACAAAGTTCCCTGGTCGAGTATACTAATATCCTCTGATCGAGTATAACAAAGGCGCCTAATCGAGTATAACAAACTCCCCTGGTCGAGTAAAACAAAGTCCCCTGGTCGAGTATAACCAAGGCCCCTGATCGAGAATAACAAAGTCCCCATATCGAGCATAACAAAGGCCCCTGGTCGAGTATAACAAAGCCACCTGATCGAGTATAACAAAGTTCCACTGGTTGAGTATAACAAAGTCCCCTTGATCGAGTATTACAAAGTCCCCTGATCGTGTATAACAAAGTCCCCTAATCGAGTATAACAAAGGCCCCCGGTTGAGTATAAGAAAGCCACCTAATCGAGTATGACAAAGTCCCCTGATCGAGTATAACACATCCCCTGATCGAGTATAACATATCCCTTTATCGTGTATAACAAAGTTTCCTGGTCGAGTATAGTAATGTCCCCTGATCGAGTATAACAAAGGCCCCTGATCGAGTATAACAAAGACCCCTATTCGAGTATAACAAATGCCCCTAATGGAGTATAACAAAGACCCTGATGGAGTATAACAAAGTCCCCTGATCGAGGAAAACAAAGCCCCCTGATCGAGTATAACAAAGTCCCCTTATCGAGTATAACAAAGTCCCCTGATCGAGTATAATAAACCTCCCTGACCGAGTATAACAAAGTCCCCTGATCGAGTATATCAAACCCCTCTGGTCGAGTATAATAAAGGCCCTGATCGAGTATACCAAATTCTCCTGATCGAGTATACCAAATTCCCCTGATTCGATTATAACAAAAGCCCCTAATCGAGTCTACCATAGTCCCCTGATCGATTGTAGCAAAGGCCCTTCATCGAGTATAACAAATGCCCCTCATTGACTATAACAATGTCACCTAATCGAATATAACAAAGCCCCCTGATCGAGTATAACAAAGGTCACTGGTCGGCCATAACAAAGGACCCTCGTCGAGTATAACAAAGTCCCCTGATCGAGTATAACAAAGCCCAATCATCGAGTATAACAAAGTCCCCTCATCGAGTAAAACAAAGTCCCCTCATCGAGTATATCAAAGCCCCCTGATCGAGCATAACAAAGTCCCCTGGTCGAGTATAACAAAGTCCCCTGATCGAGTATAACAAAGCCCCCCTGATCGAATATTACAAAGTCCCCTTTAAAGTATAACAAAGTCCCCTGATCGAGTATAACAAAGGCCCCTGATGGAGGATAATAATGACCCTGATGGAGTATAACAAAGCCCCCCTGATCGAATATTACAAAGTCCCCTTTAAAGTATAACAAAGCCCCATGATCGAGTATACCAAAGTCCCCTAATCGAGTATAACAAAGTCCCTTGATCGAGTATAACAAAGGCCCCTCATCAAGTAAAACAAAGGCCCCCGGTTGAGTGTAACAAAGCCTCCTGATCGAGTATAACAAAGTCCCCTGATCGAGTATGACACATCCCCTGATAGAGTATAACATATCCCCTGATCATGTATAACAAAGTTCCCTGGTCGAGTATAGTAATATCTCCTGATCGAGGATAACAAAGTCCCCTGTTTGAGTATAACAAAGTCCCCTGAAAGAGTATACCAAAGTCCCCTGATCGAGTAAACCAAAGTCCCCTGGTCGAGTATAACAAAGTCCCCTGATCGAGGAAAACAAAGCCCCCTGATCGAGTATAACAAAACCCCCTTACATATCCCCTGATCGTATATAACAAAGTCCCCTGGTCGAGATAGTAATGTCCCATGATCGAGTATAACAAAGCCCCCTCATCGAGTATGACAAAGACCCTTGATGGAGTATAACAAAGACAGCTGATGGAGTATAACAAAGTCCCCTGGTCGAGTATAACAAAGGCCACTCATCGAGTATATGAAAGCCCCCTGATCGGATATTACAAAGTCCCAATTCGAGTATAACTATGTCTCCTGATCGAGTATAACAAAGTCCCCTGATCGAGTATAACAAAGACCCCTGATCGAGTATAACAAAGTCCCCTGATCGAGTAAAGCAAAGTCCCCTGGTCGAGTATAACAAAGTCCCCTGATCGAGGATAACAAAGCCCCCTCATCGAGTATAACTATGTCCCCTGATCGAGTATAACAAAGTCCCTTCATCGAGTATAACAAATTCCCCTGATCAAGTATAACAAAGTCCCCTGATCGAGGAAAACAAGGCCCCTGATCGAGTATAACAAAGTTTCCTAATCGAGTATAACAAAGGCCCCTGATCGAGTATAACAAATTCCTCTGATCGAGCCTAACAAAGACTCCTGGTCGAGTATAACAAAACCACCTGATCGAATATAACAAAGTCCCTGGTTGAGTATAACACATTCCCCTGATTGAGTATTACAAAGGCCCCCGATTGAGTATATCAATGCTTCCTGAGTGAGTATAACAGTGTGCCCTGATCGAATATAACACATCCCGTGATCGAGTATTACATATTCCCTGATCGTGTATAACAAAGTTCCCTGGTCGAGTTTAGTAATGTCCCCTGATCGAGTATAACAAAGTCCCTTGGTCGAGTAAAACAAATTCCCCTGATCAAGTATAACAAATTCCCTTGGTCGAGTATAACAAATTTCCCTGATCAAGTATAACAAAGTCCCCTGATCGATTATGACAAAGGCCCTTGATCGAGTATAACAAAGGCCCCTGATCGAGTATAACAAAGTCCCATTATCGAGCATAACAATGTCCCCTGGTCGAGTATAACAAATTCCCCTGATCAAGTATAACAAAGTCCCCTGGTCGAGTATAACAAAGTCATCTAATCGAATATAACAAAGCCCCCTGATCGAATTATAACAAAGGCCACTGGTCGACCATAACAAAGGACCCTGGTCGAGTATAACAAAGTCCCCTGATCGAGTATAACAAAGCCCAATCATCGAGTATAACAAAGTCCTCTCATCGAGTAAAACAAAGTCCCCTGATCGAGTATATCAAAGCCCCCTGATCGAGTATAACAAAGTCCCCTGGTTGAGTATAACAAAGTTCCCTGATCGAGTATAACAAAGCCCCTCTGATCGAATATTACAAAGTCCCCTTTCAAGTATAACAAATTCCCCTGATCGAGTATAACAAAGTCCTCTGGTCGAGTATAACAAAGGCCCCTGATGGAGGATAACAATGACCCTGATGGAGTATAACAAAGTCCCCTGATCAAGGAAAACAGAGCCCCCTGATCGAGTATAACAAAGTCTTCTGGTCGAGTATAACAAAGTCCCCTGATCGAGTATAACAAAGCCCCTCTGATCGAATATTACAAAGTCCCCTTTCAAGTATAACAAATTCCCCTGATCGAGTATAACAAAGTCCCCTGGTCGAGTATAACAAAGGCCCCTGATGGAGGATAACAATGACCCTGATGGAGTATAACTATGTCTCCTGATCGAGTATAACAAAGTCCCCTGATCGAGTATAACAAAGACCCCTGATCGAGTATAACAAAGTCTTCTGGTCGAGTATAACAAAGTCCCCTGATCGAGTATAACAAAGTCCTCTCATCGAGTAAAACAAAGTCCCCTGATCGAGTATATCAAAGCCCCCTGATCGAGTATAACAAAGACCCCTGATCGAGTATAACAAAGTCCCCTGATCGAGTAAAACTAAGTCCTCTGGTCGAGTATAACAAAGTCCCCTGATCGAGGATAACAGAGCCCCTTGATCGAGTATAACAAAGTCCCCTGATCGAGCACAAAAAAGTCCGCTGGTCGAGTATAACCAATCCCCTCATCGAGAATAACAAAGTCCCTTGATCGAGAATATCAAAGCCCCTTGGTCGAGTATAATAAAGGCCCCTCATGGAGTATAACAAAGTCTCATGATCTCGAATAACACAGTCCCCTGGTTCGAGTATAACAAAAGCCCTTGATCAAGTATAACAAAGGCCCCTCATCGAGTATAACAAAGTCCTCTAATCGAGTATAACAAAGGCCCCTCATCGAGTCTACCAAAGGCCCCTCATCGAGTATAACAAAGTCACCTAATCGAATATAACAAAGTCCCTCATCGAGTATAACAAAGTCCCCCCATCGAATATAAGAAAGCCCCCTGATCGAATATAACAAAGTCCCCTGATTGAGTATAACCAAAGCCCTTGATCGAGTATAACAAACTCCCCTGGTCGAGTATAATAAATTTCCCTGATCGAGTATAACTAAGTCTCATGATCGAGTATAACAAATTCCCCTGGTTCGAGTATAACAAAATCCCCTGGTATGGTATAACAAAGACCCCTCATCGAGTTAACAAGCGGCTCTGATCGAGTATAACAAAGTCCCCTGATAGAGTATAACAAAGTCCCATGGTCGAGTATAACAAAGTCACCTGATCGAGAATAACAAAGGCCACCGGTTGAGTATAACAAAGCCTCCTGATCGAGTATAAAAAAGTCCCCTGGTCGAGTATAACAAAGTCCCCTGATCGAGTATATCAAATCCCCTTCATCGTGTATACCAAGATCTCCTGATCGAGTATAACAAATTCCCCTGGTCGAGGAAAACAAAGCCCCCTGATCAAGTATAACAAAGTCCCCTGATTGAGCATAACAAAGTGCCCTGGTTGACCATAACAAAGGCCCCTAGTCGAGTAAAACAAAGTCCCCTAATCGAATATAACAAAGCCCTTTGATCGAGTATAACAAAGACCACTGGTCGAGCATAACAAAGGACCCTGGTCGAGTATAACAAAGTCTCCTGATCGAGTATAACAAAGCCCAATCATCGAGAATAAGAAAGTCCCCTGATCGAGTATAATAAAGTCCCCTGATCGAGTATATCAAAACCCCCTAATCGAGTATAACAAAGTCCCCTAATCGAGTATAACAAAGTCCCCTGATAGAGTATAACAAAGTACCCTGGTCGAGTAAAACAAATTCCCCTGATCGAGAATAACAATGGCCCCTGATCGAGTATAACAAAGTCCCCTTATCGAGCATAACAAAGGCCCCTGGTCGAGTATAACAAAGCCCCCGATCGAATATTACAAAGTCCAGTGATCAAGTATAACAAAGTCCCCTGATCGAGTATAACAAAGTCCCCTGGTCGAGTATAACAAAAGCCCCTGATGGAGTATAACAAAGACCCTGATGGAGTATAACAAAGACCCATGATCAAGGAAAACAAAGCCCCTTGATCGAGTATAACAAAGTCCCCTCATCGAGAATAACACATCCCCTGAACGAGTATAACATATCCCCTGTTCGTGTATAACAAAGTTCCCTGGTCGAGTATAGTAATGTCCCCTAATCGAGTATAACAAAGGCCACTGATCGAGTATAACAAAGTCCCCTTATCGAGCATAACAAAGGCCTCTGGTCGAGAATAACAAAGCCCCCCTGATCGAATATTACAAAGTCCCCTAATCAAGTAAAACAAAGTCCCCTGATTGAGTATAACAAAGTCCTTGGTTGAGTATAACAAAGGCCCCTGATGGAGAATAACAAAGACCATGATGGAGTATAACGAAGTCCCCTGATCGAAGAAAACACAGCCCCCTGATCGAGTATAACAAAGTCCCCTGATCGAGTATAACAAAGCACCCGGGTCGGGTATAACAAAGCCCCCTAATCGAGTATAACAAAGACCCCTGATCGAGTATAACAAAGTTCCCTGATTGAGTATAATAAAGCCCCCATACCGAGTATAACAAAATCCCCTGATCGAGTATATCAAACCCCCCTGGTCGAGTATAATAAAGGCCCTGATCGAGTGTAACAAAGTCTCATGATCGAGTATAACAAATTCCCCTGGTTCGAGTATAACAAAAGCCCCTCATAGAGTATAACAAAGGCCTCTGATCGAGTATAACAAAGTCCCCTGATCGAGTAAAACAAAGTCCCCTGGTCAAGTATAACAAAGTCCCCTGATCGAGGATACCGAAGCCCCCTGATCGAGTATAATAAAGTCCCCTGATCGAGAATAACAAAGTTCCCTGGTCGAGTATAACAAAGTCTCCTGATGGAGTAAAAAAAGTCCAATGTTCGAGTATAACAAAGTCCCCTGGTCGAGTATAACAAATTCCCCTGATCGGGCATAACAAAGCCGCCTGATCGAGTATAACAAAGCCCCCTGATCGAGTATAAAAAAGTCCCCTGATCGAGTACAACAAAGTCCCCTGATCGAGTATAACAAAGGCCCCCGGTTGAGTGTAACAAAGTCTCCTCATCGAGTATAACATCGTCCCCTGATCGAGTATAACACATCCCCTGACCGAGTATAACATACTCCTGATCGTATATAACAAAGTCCCCTGGTCGAGAGAGTAATGTCCCATGAACGAGTATAACAAAGCCCCCTCATCGAGTATGACAAAGGCCCCTAATGGAGTATAACAAAGACAGCTGATGGAGTATAACAAAGTCCCCTGGTCGAGTATAACAAAGGCCCCTCATCGAGTATAAGAAAGCCCCCTCATCGGATATTACAAAGTCCCTGATCGAGTATAACAAAGTCCCTAGATCGAGTATAACAAAGTCCCCTGGTTGAGTAAAAAAAGACTCCTATTCGAGTATAACAAAGTCTTCTGATCGAGTATAACAATGTCCCCTGATCGAGTATAACAAAGTACCCTGATCGAGTATAACAAAGACCCCTGATCGAGTATAACAAAGTCCCCTGGTCGAGTATAATAAATTTCCCTCATCGAGTATAACTAAGTCTCATGATCGAGTATAACAAATTCCCCTGGTTCGAGTATAACAAAATCCCCTGGTATGGTATAACAAAGGCCCCTCATCGAGTAAACAAGCGGCTCTGATCGAGATTAACAAAGTCCCCTGATAGAGTATAACAAAGTCCCATGGTCGACTATAACAAAGTCCCCTTGTCGAGTATAACAAAGTCCCCTGATCGAGTAAAACAAAGTCCTCTGATCGAGTATAACAAAGTCCCCTAATGGAGTATAACAAAGGCCCTTGATCGAGTATAATAAAGGCCATTAATCGAGTTTAACAAAGTCCCTTGATCGAGTTTAACAAAGCACCCTGATCGAGTAAAACAAAGTCCCCCGATCGAGTATAACAAAGTCCTTTGATCGTGTATAACAAAGTCCCCCGATCGAGTATTACAAAGGCCCCTGATCGAGTATAACAAAGTCTCCTGGTCGAGTATAACAAAGTCCCCTTATCGAGTATAACAAAGTCCCCTAGTCAAGTATTACAAATTCCCCTGATCGAGTATAACAAAGTCCCCTGGTCGAGTATAACAAAGTCTCCTGATCGAGTATAACAAAGGCCCTGATCGAGTATAACAAAGTCCCCTGGTGGAGTATAACAAAGTCCCCTGATCGAGTACAACAAAGTCTCCTGATCGAGTATAACAAAGGCCCCCGTTTGAGTATAATAAAGTCTCCTGATCGAGTATAACAAAGTCCCCTGATCGAGTATAACACATCCCCTGATCGAGTATAGCAAAGCCCAATCATCGAGTATAACAAAGTCCCCTGAAGGAGTATAACAAAGTCCCCTGATCGAGTATAACAAAGTCCCCTGATCGAGTAAAACAAAGTCCCCTGGTCAAGTATAACAAAGTCCCCTGATCGAGGATAACAAAGTCCCCTGATCGAGGATAACAAAGCCCCCTAATCGAGTATAACAAAGTCCCCTGATCGAGAATAACAAAGTCCCCTGGTCGAGTATAACAAAGTCTCCTGATGGAGTAAAAATGTCAAATGATCGAGTATAACAAAGTCCCCTGGTCGAGTATAACAAATTCCCGTGATCGAGTATAACAAAGGCCCCCGGTTGAGTGTAACAAAGTCTCCTGATCGAGTATAACAAAGTCCCCTGGTCGCGTATAACACATCCCCTGATCGAGTATAACATATCCCCTGATCGTATATAACAAAGTCCCCTGGTCGAGATAGTAATGTCCCATGATCGAGTATAACAAAGCCCCCTCATCGAGTATGACAAAGGCCCCTCATGGAGTATAACAAAGACAGCTGATGGATTATAACAAAGTCCCCTGGTCGAGTATAACAAAGGCCCCTCATCGAGTATATGAAAGCCCCCTGATCGGATATTACAAAGTCCCTGATCGAGTATAACTATGTCTCCTGATCGAGTATAACAAAGTCCCCTGATCGAGTATAACAAAGACCCCTTATCGAGTATAACAAAGTCCCCTGATCGAGTAAAACAAAGTCCCCTGGTCGAGTATAACAAAGTCCCCTGATCGAGGATAACAAAGCCCCCTGATCGAGTATAACTATGTCTCCTGATCGAGTATAACAAAGTCCCCTCATCGAGTGTAACAAATTCCCCTGATCAAGTATAACAAAGTCCCCTGATCGAGGAAAACAAGGCCCCTGATCGAGTATAACAAAGTCCCCTAATCGAGTATAACAAAGGCCCCTGATCGAGTATAACAAATTCCTCTGATCGAGCCTAACAAAGACCCCTGGTCGAGTATAACAAAACCACCTGATAGAATATAACAAAGTCCCCTGGTTGAGTATAACCACGCCCTCTGATCGTGTATAGCAAAGTCCCCTGATCGAGTATAACACATTCCCCTGATCGAGTATTACAAAGGCCCCCGATTGAGTATAACAATGCCTCCTGAGTGAGTATAACAAAGTGCCCTGATCGAATTTAACACATCCCGTGATCGAGTATAACATATTCCCTGATCGTGTATAACAAAGTTCCCTGGTCGAGTTTAGTAATGTCTCCTGATCGAGAATAATAAAGTCCCTTGGTCGAGTATAACAAATTCCCCTGATCACGCATAACAAATTCCCTTGATCGAGTATAAAAAATTCCCCTGATCAAGTATAACAAAGTCCCCTGATCGATTATGACAAAGGAGATTGATCGAGTATAACAAAGGCCCCTGATCGAGTATAACAAAGTCCCCTTATCTAGCATAACAATGTCCCCTGGTCGAGTATAACAAATTCCCCTGATCAAGTATAACAAAGTCCCCTGGTCGAGTATAACAAAGTCACCTAATCGAATATAACAAAGCCCCCTGATCGAGTATAACAAAGGCCACTGGTCGACTATAACAAAGGACCCTGGTCGAGTATAACAAAGCCCAATCATCGAGTATAACAAAGTCCTCTCATCGAGTAAAACAAAGTCCCCTGATCGAGTATATCAAAGCCCCCTGATCGAGTATAACAAAGCCCCTCTGATCGAATATTACAAAGTCCCCTTTCAAGTATAACAAATTCCCCTGATCGAGTATAACAAAGTCCCCTGGTCGAGTATAACAAAGGCCCCTGATGGAGGATAACAATGACCCTGATGGAGTATAACAAAGTCCCCTGATCGAAGAAAACAAAGCCCCTTGATCGAGTATACCATAGTCCCCTGATCGAGTAAAACAAAGGCCCCTGATCTAGTATATCAAACCCCCCTGGTCAAGTATAATAAAGGCCCTGATCAAGTATAACAAATTCTCATGATCGAGTATACCAAATTCCCCTTCTTCGATTATAACAAAAGCCTCTGATATAGTATAACATATCCCTCTAATCGAGTATAACAAAGTCCCCTAATCGATTACAACAAAGGCCCCTAATCGAGTCTAACAAAGTCCTCTGATCGATTATAGCAAAGGCCCTTGATCGAGTATAACAAATGCCCCTCATCGAGTATAACACATCCCCTGACAGAGTGTAACATATCCCATGATCGTGTATAACAAAGTTCCCTGGTCGAGTATAGTAATATCGCCTGATCGAGTATAACAAAGCCCCCTGATCGAGTATAACAAAGTCCCCTGTTTGAGTATAACAAAGTCCCCTGATCGAGTATACCAAAGTCCCCTGATCGAGTAAAACAAAGTCCCCTGGTCGAGTATAACAAAGTCCCTTGATCGAGTATAACAAAGCCCCCTGATCGAGTAAAACAAAGTCCCCCGATCGAGTATAACAAAGTCCCCTGATCGAGTATAATAAAACTCCCTGACCGAGTATAACAAAGTCCCCTGATCTAGTATATCAAACCCCCCTGGTCAAGTATAATAAAGGCCCTGATCGAGTATAACAAATTCTCATGATCGAGTATACCAAATTCCCCTTCTTCGATTATAACAAAAGCCCCTGATAGAGTATAACATATCCCTCTAATCGAGTATAACAAAGTCCCCTGATCGATTATAACAAAGGCCCCTAATCGAGTCTAACAAAGTCCTCTGATCGATTATAGCAAAGGCCCTTCATCGAGTATAACAAATGCCCCTCATCGAGTATATCAAAGTCACCTAATCGAATACAACAAAGCCCCCTGATCGAGTATAACAAAGGCCACTGGTCGACCATAACATAGGACCCTGGTCGAGTATAACAAAGTCCACTGATCGAGTATAACAAAGCCCAATCATCGAGTATAACAAAGTCCTCTCATCGAGTAAAACGAAGTCCCCTGATCGAGTATATCAAAGCCCCCTGATCGAGTATAACAAAGACCCCTGATCGAGTATAACAAAGTCCCCTGATCGAGTAAAACAAAGTCCTCTGGTCGAGTATAACAAAGTCCCCTGAACGAGGATAACAGAGCCCCCTGATCGAGTATAACAAAGTCCCCTGATCGAGCACAAAAAAGTCCGCTGGTCGAGTATAACAAATCCCCTCATCGAGAATAACAAAGTCCCTTGATCGAGAATATCAAAGCCCCCTGGTCGAGTATAATAAAGGCCCCTCATGGAGTATAACAAAGTCTCATGATCTCGAATAACACAGTCCCCTGGTTCGAGTATAACAAAAGCCCTTGATCAAGTATAACAAAGGCCCCTCATCGAGTATAACAAAGTCCTCTAATCGAGTATAACAAAGGCCTCTCATCGAGTCTACCAAAGGCACCTCATTGAGTATAACAAAGTCACCTAATCGAATATAACAAAGTCCCTCATCGAGTATAACAAAGTCCCCTCATCGAATATAAGAAAGCCCCCTGATCGAATATAACAAAGTCCCCTGATCGAGTATAACAAAAGCCCTTGATCGAGTATAACAAACTCCCCTGGTCGAGTATAATAAATTTCCCTGATCGAGTATAACTAAGTCTCATGATCGAGTATAACAAATTCCCCTGGTTCGAGTATAACAAAATCCCCTGGTATGGTATAACAAAGACCCCTCATCGAGTAAACAAGCGGGTCTGATCGAGTATAACAAAGTCCCCTGATAGAGTATAACAAAGTCCCATGGTCGAGTATAACAAAGTCACCTGATCGAGTATAACAAAGGCCACCGGTTGAGTATAACAAAGCCTCCTGATCGAGTATAAAAAAGTCCCCTGGTCGAGTATAACAAAGTCCCCTGATCGAGTATATCAAAGCCCCTCATCGAGTATAACAAAGTCCCCTAATCGAGTATAACAAAGTCCCCTGGTCGACTATAACAAAGTCCCCTTGTCGAGTATTACAAAGTCCCCTGATCGAGTATAACAAAGTCCCCTGATCGAGTATATCAAATCCCCTTCATCGTGTATACCAAGATCCCCTGATCGAGTATAACAAATTCCCCTGGTCGAGTATAACAAAGTCCCCCTGGTTGAATATAACAATGGCTCATGATCGAGTATAACAAAGGCCTCTCATCGAGTATAACAAAGGCCCCTCTTCGAGTCTAACAAAGTCCCCTGATCGATTATGACAAAGGCCCTTGATCGAGTATAAGAAAGCCCAATCATCGAGTATAACAAAGTCCCCTGATCGAGTATAACAAAGTCCCCTGGTCGAGGAAAACAAAGACCCCTGATCAAGTATAACAAAGTCCCCTGATTGAGCATAACAAAGTCCCCTGGTTGACCATAACAAAGGCCCCTGGTCGAGTAAAACAAAGTCCCCTTATCGAATATAACAAAGCCCTTTGATCGAGTATAACAAAGACCACTGGTCGAGCATAACAAAGGACCCTGGTCGAGTATAACAAAGTCTCCTGATCGAGTATAACAAAGCCCAATCATCGAGTATAAGAAAGTCCCCTGATCGAGTATAACAAAGTCCCCTGATCGAGTATATCAAAGCCCCCTGATCGAGTATAACAAAGTCCCCTGATCGAGTATAACAAAGTCCTCTGATCGAGTATAACAAAGTACCCTGGTCGAGTAAAACAAAGTCCCCTGATCGAGAATAACAATGGCCCCTGATCGAGTATAACAAAGTCCCCTTATCGAGCATAATAAAGGCCCCTGATGGAGTATAACAAAGACCCTGATGGAGTATAACAAAGACCCCTGATCAAGGAAAACAAAGCCCCTTGATCGAGTATAACAAAGTCCCCTCATCGAGAATAACACATCCCCTGAACGAGTATAACATATCCCCTGTTCGTGTATAACAAAGTTCCCTGGTCGAGTATAGTAATGTCCCCTAATCGAGTATAACAAAGGCCACTGATCGAGTATAAAAAAGTCCCCTTATCGAGCATAACAAAGGCCTCTGGTCGAGAATAACAAAGCCCCCCTGATCGAATATTACAAAGTCCCCTGATCAAGTATAACAAAGTCCCCTGATTGAGTATAACAAAGTCCCTGGTTGAGTATAACAAAGGACCCTGATGGAGTATAACAAAGACCATGATGGAGTATAACAAAGTCCCCTGATCGAGGAAAACACAGCCCCCTGATCGAGTATAACAAAGTCCCCTGATCGAGTATAACAAAGCACCCTGGTCGGGTATAACAAAGCCCCCTGATCGAGTATAACAAAGACCCCTGATCGAGTTTCACAAAGTCCCCTGATTGAGTATAATAAAGCCCCCATACCGAGTATAACAAAATACCCTGATCGAGTATATCAAACCCCCCTGGTCGAGTATAATAAAGGCCCTGATCGAGTGTAACAAAGTCTCATGATCGAGTATAACAAATTCCCCTGGTTCGAGTATAACAAAAGCCCCTCATATAGTATAACAAAGGCCTCTGATCGAGCATAACAAAGGCCCCTGGTCGAGTATAACAAAGCCCCTAATAAAGTATAACAAAGTCCCCTGATCGAGAATAACAAATGTCCCTCATCGAGTATAACAAAGTCACCTAATCGAATATAACAAAGCCCCCTGATCGAGTATAACAAAGTCCCCTGGTTGAATATAACAATGGCCCATGATTGAGTATAACAAAGGCCCCTCATCGAGAATAACAAAGGCCCCTCTTCGAGTCTAACAAAGTCCCCTGATCGATTATGACAAAGGCCCTATATCGAGTAAAACAAAGCCAAATCATCGAGAATAACAAAGTCCCCTAATCGAGTATAACAAAGTCCCCTGGTCGAGTATATCAAAGCCCCCTGATCGAGTATAACAAAGTCCCCTGATCGAGTATAACAAAGTCCTCTGGTCGAGCATAACAAAGGCCCCTGGTCGAGTAAAACAAAGTCCCCTGATCGAGTATAACAAAGTCCCCTGGTCGAGTAAAACAAAGTCCCCTGATCGAGTATAACAAAGTCCCCTTATCGAGCATAACAAAGGCCCCTGGTCGAGTATAACAAAACCCCCTGATCGAATATTACAAAGTCCAGTGATCAAGTATAACAAAGTCCCCTGATCGAGTATAACAAAGTCCCCTGGTCGAGTATAACAAAGGCGCCTGATGGAGTATAACAAAGACACTGATGGAGTATAACAAAGTCCCCTGATGAAGGAAAACAAACCCCCTGATCGAGTATAACAAAGTCCCCTGATCGAGTATAACAAAGTCCATTAATCGAGGATAACAAAGGCCCCTGATCGAGAAAAACCAAGCCCTCCGTTTGAGTATAACAAAGCCCTGTGATCGAGTATAACACATCCCCTGATCGAGTATAACATATCCCCTGATCGTGTATAACAAAGTTCCCTGGTCGAGTATAGTAATGTCCCCTGATCGAGTAGAACAAAGCCTCCTAATCGAGTATAACAAAGTCCCCTTGTCGAGTATAACAAAGTCCCCTGATGGAGTATAAGAAAGTCCTCTGATCGAGTATAACAAAGTCCCCTAATGGAGTATAACAAAGGCCCTTGATCGAGTATAATAAAGGCCATTAATCGGGTTTAACAAAGTCCCTTGATCGAGTATAACAATGCCTCTGATCGAATAAAACAAAGTCCCCCGATCGAGTATAAAAAAGTCCTCTGATCGTGTATAACAAAGTCCCCCGATCGAGTATAACAAAGGTCCCTGATCGAGTATAACAAAGTCCCCTGGTCGAGTATAGCAAAGTCCCCTTATCGAGTATAACAAAGTCCCCAAGTCAAGTATTACAAATTCCCCTGATCGAGTATAACAAAGTCCCCTGGTCGAGTATAACAAAGTCTCCTGATCGAGTATAACAAAGGCCCTGATCGAGTATAACAAAGTCCCCAGATCGAATATAACAAATTCCCCTGGTCGAGTATAACAAAGGCCCCCGGTTGAGTGTAACAAAGTCTCCTGATCGAGTATAACAAAGTCCCCTGATCGCGTATAACACACCCCCTGATCGAGTATAACATATCCCCTGATCGTATATAACAAAGTCCCCTGGTCGAGATAGAAATGTCCCCTGATCAAGGATAACAAAGCCCACTGATCGAGTATAACAAAGTCCCCTGATCGAGCACAAAAAAGTCCGCTGGTCGGGTATAACAAATCCCCTCATCGAGAATAGCAAAGTCCCTTGATCGAGAATATCAAAGCCCCCTGGTCGAGTATAATAAAGGCCCCTCATGGAGTATAACAAAGTCTCATGATCTCGAATAACACAGTCCCCTGGTTCGAGTATAACAAAAGCCCTTGATCAAGTATAACAAATGCCCCTCATCGAGTATAACAAAGTCCTCTAATCGAGTATAACAAAGGCCCCTCATCGAGTCTACCAAAGGCTATAATGAGAATATAACAAGTCACCCTAATCCGAATATAACCAAAAGTCCTCATCGAGTATAACGAAGTCCCTCTCATCAGATATAAGAAAAGCCCCCTGATCCAGAATATAACAAAGTCCCTGATCGGTATAATAAAAGCCCATGATCAGAGTATAACAAGCTCCCCTGATTGAGAGTATAATAAATTTCCCTGATCGAGTATAGCTGATCTCGCGTTAGGTATACCGCAGAAATTCCCCTGGTTCGAAAATTTTATAAACGAAAATCCTGGTGTGGTATAACAAAGACCCCTCATCGGAAGTAAACAAGCAGCTCTGATCCCGAAAAGAGAATCCAGCAAGAATCCCTGATGAGGTATAACAAAAGTCCCATGGTCGAGTATAACAAAGTCCCCTGATAGAGTATAACAAAGGCCACCGGTTGAGTATAACAAAGCCTCCTGATCGAGTATAAAAAAGTCCCCTGGTCGAGTATAACAAAGTCCCCTGATCGAGTATATCAAAGCCCCCTCATCGAGTATAACAAAGTCCCCTAATCGAGTATAACAAAGTCCTTTCGTCGACTATAACAAAGTCCCCTGGTCGAGAATTACAAAGTCCCCTGATCGAGTATAACAAAGTCCCCTGATCGAGTATATCAAATCCCCTTCATCGTGTATACCAAGATCCCCTGATCGAGTATAACAAATTCCCCTGGTCGAGTATAACAAAGTCCCCCTGGTTGAATATAACAATGGCTCATGATCGAGTATAACAAAGGCCTCTCATCGAGTATAACAAAGGCCCCTCTTCGAGTCTAACAAAGTCCCCTGATCGATTATGACAAAGGCCCTTGATCGAGTATAAGAAAGCCCAATCATCGAGTATAACAAAGTCCCCTGATCGAGTATAACAAAGTCCCCTGGTCGAGAAAAACAAAGCCTCCTGATCAAGTATAACAAAGTCCCCTGATTGAGCATAACAAAGTCCCCTGATTGAGCATAACAAAGGCCCCTGGTCGAGTAAAACAAAGACCCCTAATCGAATATAACAAAGCCCTTTGATCGAGTATAACAAAGACCACTGGACGAGCATAACAAAGGACCCTGGTCGAGTATAACAAAGTTTCCTGATCGAGTATAACAAAGCCCAATCATCGAGTATAAGAAAGTCCCCTGATCGAGTATAACAAAGTCCCCTGATCGAGTATATCAAAGCCCCCTCATCGAGTATAACAAAGTCCCCTGATCGAGTATAACAAAGTCCCCTGATCGAGTATAACAAAGTACCCTGGTCATGTAAAACAGATTCCCCTGATCGAGAAAAACAATGGCCCCTGATCGAGTATAACAAAGCCCCCTTATCGAGCATAACAAAGGCCCCTGGTGGAGTATAACAAAGTCTCCTGATCGAGTATAACAAAGCCCAATCATCGAGTATAAGAAAGTCCCCTGATCGAGTATAACAAAGTCCCCTGGTCGAGTATAACAAAATCCCCTGATGGAGTATAACAAAGACCCCTGATCAAGGAAAACAAAGCCCCCTGATCGAGTTTAACAAAGTCCCCTCATTGAGTATAACACATCCCCTGAACGAGTATAACATATCCCCTCTTCGTGTATAACAAAGTTCCCTGGTCGAGTATAGTAATGTCCCCTAATCGAGTATAACAACGGCCACTGATCGAGTATAACAAAGTCCCCTTATCGAGCATAACAAAGGCCTCTGCTCGAGAATAACAAAGCCCCCCTGATCGAATATTACAAAGTCCTCTGATCAAGTATAACAAAGTGCCCTGATTGAGTATAACAAAGTCCCCTAGTCGAGTATAACAAAGGCCCCTGATGGAGTATAACGAGACTAACTGATGGGGTATAACAAAGTCCTGATCGAGGAAAAGCACAGCCCCCTGATCGAGTATAACAAAGTCCCCTGATCGAGTATAACAAAGCACCCTGGTCGGGTATAACAAAGCCCCCTGATCGAGTATAACAAAGACCCCTGATCGAGTATAACAAAGTCCCCTGATTGAGTATAATAAAGCCCCCAAACCGAGTATAACAAAATCCCCTGATCGAGTATATCAAACCCCCCCCTGGTCGAGTATAATAAAGGCCCTGATCGAGTGTAACAAAGTCTCATGATCGAGTATAACAAATTCCCCTAGTTCGAGTATAACAAAAGCCCCTCATATAGTATAACAAAGGCCTCTGATCGAGCATAACAAAGGCCCCTGGTCGAGTATAACAAAGCCCCTCATCAGGTATAACAAAGTCCCCTGATCGAAAATAACAATGGCCTCTAATCGAGTCTAACAATGTCCCCTGATTGAGTTTAGCAAAGGCCCTTGATCGAGAATAACAAATGTCCCTCATCGAGTATAACAAAGTCACCTAATCGAATATAACAAAGCCCCCTGATCGAGTATAACAAAGTCCCCTGGTTGAATATAACAATGGCCCATGATTGAGTATAACACAGGCCCCTCATCGAGTATAACAAAGGCCCCTGGTGGAGTATAACAAAGTCTCCTGATCGAGTATAACAAAGCCCAATCATCGAGTATGAAAAGTTCCCTGATCGAGTATAACAAAAGTCCCTGGTCCGGAGTATAAGCAAAAATCCCTAATGGAGTATAACAAAAGACCTGATGGGAATTGTAAACAGACCCTGATCAAGAGGAAAACAAGCCCCTGATCGAGTATAACCAAAGTCCCCTCATTGAGTGTAACACATCCCTGAACAGTATAACATATCCCTCTTCGTGTATAACAAAGTTCCCTGGTCGAGTATAATGTGCCATGTCCCTTATCGAGGCATATAAAGGCTTCTGCTCAAGAGAATAACAAAGCCCCCTGATCCGAAAATGACAGAATCCTCTGAGAATCCAAGTATAACAAAGCCCCCCGGATCGAATATTACAAAGTCCCCTGATCAAGTATAACAAAGTCCCTTGATTGAGTATAACAAAGACCATGATGGAGTATAACAAAGTCCCCTGTTCGAGGAAAACACAGCCCCCTGATCGAGTATAACAAAGTCCCCTGATCGAGTATAACAAAGCACCCTGGTCGGGTATAACAAAGCCCCCTGATCGAATATAACAAAGACCCCTGATCGAGTATAACAAAGTCCCCTGATTGAGTATAATAAAGCCCCCATACCGAGTATAACAAAATCCCCTGATCGAGTATATCAAACCCCCCCTGGTCGAGTATAATAAAGGCCCTGATCGAGTGTAACAAAGTCTCATGATCGAGTATAACAAATTCCCCTGGTTCGAGTATAACAAAAGCCCCTCATATAGTATAACAAAGGCCTCTGATCGAGCATAACAAAGGCCCCTGGTCAAGTATAACAAAGCCCCTGATCAGGTATAACAAAGTCCCCTGATCGAGAATAACAAAGGCCCCTAATCGAGTCTAACAAAGTCCCCTGATTGAGTTTAGCAAAGGCCCTTGATCGAGAATAACAAATGTCCCTCATCGAGTATAACAAAGTCACCTAATCGAATATAACAAAGCCCCCTGATCGAGTATAACAAAGTCCCCTGGTTGAATATAACAATGGCCCATGATTGAGTATAACACAGGCCCCTCATCGAGTATAACAAAGGCCCCTGGTGGAGTATAACAAAGTCTCCTGATCGAGTATAACAAAGCCCAATCATCGAGTATACGAAAGTCCCCTGATCGAGTATAACAAAGTCCCCTGGTCGAGTATAACAAAATCCCCTAATGGAGTATAACAAAGACCCTGATGGAGTATAACAAAGACCCCTGATCAAGGAAAACAAAGCCCCCTGATCGAGTATAACAAAGTCCCCTCATTGAGTATAACACATCCCCTGAACGAGTATAACATATCCCCTCTTCGTGTATAACAAAGTTCCCTGGTCGAGTATAGTAATGTCCCCTAATCGAGTATAACAACGGCCACTGATCGAGTATAACAAAGTCCCCTTATCGAGCATAACAAAGGCCTCTGCTCGAGAATAACAAAGCCCCCCTGATCGAAAATTACAAAGTCCTCTGATCAAGTATAACAAAGTGCCCTGATTGAGTATAACAAAGTCCCCTAGTCGAGTATAACAATGGCCCCTGATGGAGTATAACAAAGACCATGATGGAGTATAACAAAGTCCCCTGATCGAGGAAAACACAGCCCCCTGATCGAGTATAACAAAGTCACCTGATCGAGTATAACAAAGCACCCTGGTCGGGTATAACAAAGCTCCCTGATCGAGTATAACAAAGACCCCTGATCGAGTATAACAAAGTCCCCTGATTGAGTATAATAAAGCCCCCATACCGAGTATAACAAAATCCCCTGATCGAGTATATCAAACCCCCCTGGTCGAGTATAATAAAGGCCCTGATCGAGTGTAACAAAGTCTCATGATCGAGTATAACAAATTCCCCTGGTTCGAGTATAACAAAAGCCCCTCATATAGTATAACAAAGGCCTCTGATCGAGCATAACAAAGGCCCCTGGTCGAGTATAACAAAGCCCCTGATCAGGTATAACAAATTCCCCTGATCGAGAATAACAAAGGCCCCTAATCGAGTCTAACAAAGTTCCCTGATTGAGTTTAGCAAAGGCTCTTGATCGAGAATAACAAATGTCCCTCGTCGACTATAACAAAGTCACCTAATCGAATATAACAAAGCCCCCTAATCGAGTATAACAAAGTCCCCTGGTTGAATATAACAATAGCCCATGATTGAGTATAACAAAGGCCCCTCATCGAGTATAACAAAGGCCCCTCATCGAGTCTAACAAAGTCCCCTGGTCGAGTATATCAAAGCCCCCTGATCGAGTATAACAAAGTCCCCTGATCGAGTATAACAAAGTCCTCTGTTCGAGCATAACAAAGGCCCCTGATCGAGTATAACAAAATCTCCTGATCGAGTATAACAAAGTCCCCTGGTTGAGTAAAACAAAGTCCCCTGATCGAGTATAACAAAGTCCCCTTATCGAGCATAACAAAGGCCCCTGGCCGAGTATAACAAAGCGCCCCTGATCGAATATTACAAAGTCCAGTGATCAAGTATAACAAAGTCCCCTGATCGAGTATAACAAAGTCCCCTGGTCGAGTATAACAAAGACCCCTGATGGAGTATAACAAAGACACTGATGGAATATAACAAAGTCCCCTGATCAAGGAAAACAAAGCCCCCTGATCGAGTATAACAAAGTCCCCTGATCGAGTATGACAAAGTCCATTGATCGAGGATAACAAAGGCCCCTGATCGAGAAAAACAAAGGCCTCCGTTTGAGTATAACAAAGCCCAGTGATCGAGTATAACACATCCCCTGATCGAGTATAACATATCCTCTGATCGTGTATAACAAAGTTCCTGGTCGAGTATAGTAATGTTCCCTGATCGAGTATAACAAAGCCTCCTGATCGAGTATAACAAAGTCCCCTTGTCGAGTATAACAAAGTCCCCTGATCGAGTATAACAAAGTCCTCTGATCGAGTATAACAAAGTCCCCTAATGGAGTATAACAAAGGCCCTTGATCGAGTATAATAAAGGCCATTAATCGATTTTAACAAAGTCCCCCGATCGAGTATAACAAAGTCCTCTGATCGTGTATAATAAAGTCCCCCAATCGAGTATAACAAAGGCTCCTGATCGAGTATAACAAAGTCCCGATCAGGTATAACCAAGGCTCTGATCGAGTATAACAAAGTCCCCTGGTCGAGTATAACAAAGTCCCCTTATCGAGTATAACAAAGTCCTCTAGTCAAGTATTACAAATTCCCCTGATCGAGTATAACAAAGTCCCCTGGTCGAGTATAACAAAGTCTCCTGATCGAGTATAACAAAGGCCCTGATCGAGTATAACAAAGTCCTCTGATCTAATATAACAAATTCCCCTGGTCGAGTATAACAAAGTCCCCTGGTCGTGTACAACAAAGTCTCCTGATCGAGTATAACAAAGGCCCCCGTTTGAGTATAATAAAGTCTCCTGATCGAGTATAACAATGTCCCCTGATCGATTATAACACATCCCCTGATCGAGTATAACAACGCCCAATCATCGAGTATAACAAAGTCCCCTGAAGGAGTATAACAAAGTCCCCTGATCGAGTATAACAAAGTCCCCTGATCGAGGATAACAAAGTCCCCTGATCGAGGATAACAAAGCCCCCTAATCGAGTATAACAAAGTCCCCTGATCGAGAATAACAAAGTCCACTGGTCGAGTATAACAAAGTCTCCTGATGGAGTAAAAAAAGTCCAATGATCGAGTATAACAAAGTCCCCTGGTCGAGTATAACAAATTCCCGTGATCGAGTATAACAAAGCCGCCTGATCGAGAATTAAAAAGTCCCCTGATCGAGTACAACAAAGTCCCCTGATCGAGTATAACGAAGGCCCCCGGTTGAATGTAACAAAGTCTCCTGATCGAGTATAACAAAGTCCCCTGATCATGTATAACACATCCCCTGATGGAGTATAACATATCCCCTGATCGTATATAACAAAGTCCCCTGGTCGAGATAGTAATGTCCCCTGATCGAGGATAACAAAGCCCACTGATCGAGTATAACAAAGTCCCCTGATCGAGCACAAAAAAGTCCGCTGGTCGAGTATAACAAATCCCCTCATCGAGAATAACAAAGTCACTTGATCGAGAATATCAAAGCCCCCTGGTCGAGTTTAATAAAGGCCCCTCATGGAGTATAACAAAGTCTCATGATCTCGAATAACACAGTCCCCTGGTTCGAGTATAACAAAAGCCCTTGATCAAGTATAACAAAGGCCCCTCATCGAGTATAACAAAGTCCTCTAATCGAGTATAACATAGGCCTCTCATCGAGTCTACCAAAGGCCCCTCATCGAGTATAACAAAGTCACCTAATCGAATATAACAAAGTCCCTCATCGAGTATAACAAAGTCCCCTCATCGAATATAAGAAAGCCCCCTGATCGAATATAACAAAGTCCCCTGATCGAGTATAACAAAAGCCCTTGATCGAGTATAACAAACTCCCCTGGTCGAGTATAATAAATTTCCCTGATCGAGTATAACTAAGTCTCATGATCGAGTATAACAAATTCCCCTGGTTCGAGTATAACAAAATCCCCTGGTATGGTATAACAAAGACCCCTCATCGAGTAAACAAGCGGCTCTGATCGAGTATAACAAAGTCCCATGATAGAGTATAACAAAGTCCCATGGTCGAGTATAACAAAGTCACCTGATCGAGTATAACAAAGGCCACCGGTTGAGTATAACAAAGCCTCCTGATCGAGTATAAAAAAGTCCTATGGTCGAGTATAACAAAGTCCCCTGATCGAGTATCTCAAAGCCCCCTCATCGAGTATAACAAAGTCCCCTAATCGAATATAACAAAGTCCTCTGGTCGACTATAACAAAGTCCCCTGGTCGAGTATTACAAAGTCCCCTGATCGAGTATAACAAAGTCCCCTGATCGAGTATATCAAATCCCCTTCATCGTGTATACCAAGATCCCCTAATCGAGTATAACAAATTCCCCTGGTCGAGTATAACAAAATCCCCCTGGTTGAATATAACAATGGCTCATGATCGAGTATAACAAAGGCCTCTCATCGAGTATAACAAAGGCCCCTCTTCGAGTCTAACAAAGTCCCCTGATCGATTATGACAAAGGCCCTTGATCGAGTATAAGAAAGCCCAATCATCGAGTATAACAAAGTCCCCTGATCGAGTATAACAAAGTCCCCTGGTCGAGGAAAACAAAGACCCCTGATCAAGTATAACAAAGTCCCCTGATTGAGCATAACAAAGTCCCCTGGTTGACCATAACAAAGGCCCCTGGTCGAGTAAAACAAAGTCCCCTTATCGAATATAACAAAGCCCTTTGATCGAGTATAACAAAGACCACTGGTCGAGCATAACAAAGGACCCTGGTCGAGTATAACAAAGTCTCCTGATCGAGTATAACAAAGCCCAATCATCGAGTATA
>NW_024714874.1:0-24673 GCF_018991925.1 Homarus americanus
TAGTTACGTATTGCTCAACTGCAACACACACACACACACACACACACACACACACACACACACACACACACACACACACACACACACACACACACACACACACACACACACACACACACACACACACACACACACACACACACACACACACACACAATACACACCTACACACACACACAGTACATACGAATGGCTATATGAGGTCAGTAACTTTACCAATAATAAAGCCATAAAATTCGAACTGAGAGAAGGGAAGCATATCAACTCGACTCCAGAACGGCTCATATAACTCTAAAAGTTCTGGTTAATCAAGAACTGAGGTGTGTTCTGGCGTGTTCTGATGAAACTTGAGGCACGAGGCGTAATGAGCTAGTATAGTTTTACAGTTTTATCTTATTTTATGAAGTATATTTTACAGATCATGTGGTAAGATTAGTTTAATTCAGCTTTATCTCACTCTGTTAATTGAGCACCAATGTTACCAGGGGTTGAGGTTAGGTTGCAAATATGTAGATGAAATTGTTGGGGTCCTTGAATCGGGAGTGCTTAGCGTATTATTATTGGATATTAATAATAATAATAATAATTAAAATTCAATAATAACATCAATAACAATAATAACGGTAACTATAACACCTTTGCAACAGATCAATAAGACAAGACTATAACGATATTTCTTCCTTTTCCTCAACGTAACAAATATCTCTTACCTTTAAGTCACCTTTAATAAAATAACCATAGTCGTTGTTTAACTTACGTTTACTCAGTGCTATAACCAGATTTTTCAAAGTGTTTATTAGCTTTGGGTACTATCAGCTTGTTTTATAGTCCATTAACAGTAATAATTAGCGCCATGAGGTTGGGTTAATAACAGCTGTGTGCCAATTACGACGCAGTTTTAGCAATTATTGGGATTTATACGCTTACTTGTGAAGCCATCAATGGCCCTGGAGCTTTTTTTTTATGCTGGCTCCTGCCTAAATACAAGACTGTATAAGGTTTCATACAGGTATTATCATCTGACTGTAATACAATATAATGAACCAAATCCTCATATTACATGAAAATTCTGACGTGAATACTGAAAAGTTTCAAAGTTTTTTATAAGATTTATTTTACGAAATGTTGAAAGTTGGCAATATTTCAAGATTAAAAAATAACAACTTCTAAGGGCACACTAATAAAATAATTACGTAATATAAAAGAGACATACAAAGAGTAAGTGTTCCGACCGCCATGTCTGGGAGATAATTGAGATATAGTTCTACAGTGTAAAATGGCCCGTAATTTCAAATTAATTATCTCAGAAAAACAGGAGTTTCTTTTACTGAAGCGCAAGGATGATATATTATATCCGCCAGTAAGGTTAGGAGACCTTATTATAAATTTGTAGCTTCTTGCACTTAACACCCGTAAATATGTTCACCTTTACCTGTGGTTTCGTAATTACTTAGGACACAAGAGCGTACCCAAACAACACGATTCTATTCATATCGTTTTTCGTGTTTTATTCTCAGAACGGGGAAAGGCCACCATTAGAGGGGATTACTACCATAAAGTGTATGTTAAAATACAAATATTGACGAGACTATTTTGGTATTGTTCCTGTTGGTAAAGTTAGTGTGTGTGTTATCTGAAATTAAACACTCCTAGCTTATTCCATTGATTTTATGATTCCTAACATTGATCTAACCTAACCTAAATTACACTAACCTAACTCTAAGCTTCCCCAAAACTTTCATCAAACTTGTACCCAAAATATAACAAACAATATCTATCCTTCTATTGTTTAACCTCGCTCACTAATACTTTGCTTACAGTAACTCTGAAATTACTTACTCCTCTGCCCCTGAGCCATAGATAAGCAGGAAATTGACACATAATTCATCGGCACAGTATTTATTCTCCCAACTTTTCTACCATCCTACAACACACACACATATTGTCATTAATATTGAATAGACATAAAGGCTGGCTGGCACACACACACACACAGGGGAAATTCCTTTTAGGGACAGAAAAAAAATGATAATCCAGTTTTTATATCATACTGTACAACTGAATAATACTATATGTAGACTGAGGTAGTGTAGGATTATATACAGTCAATGGAAATATTATCTATATTACAAAGGGAAATGATATTAACTAACGTAACCTAAAAGTATTGGGGGAATTATGTTCATATGATGTAAAACGTTAATGATTTTGTTTAATAATGGGAAGATGATGCATTTTATAGACAGTCGTGTGTGTGTATGTGTGTGTGTGTGTGTGTGTGTGTGTGTGTGTGTGTGTGTGTGTGTGTATACTCAGTTAAACCCTGTATGCATAGTGATATTCTTGTTAATCCTTCTGAGGTAAAGAATCAACTGAACAAAGGGAAATAGAACACTTTACACAGAACTGGTTATTATTAAATACTTCAGTATATATATCATCCCTTAAACTTATTATATATATGATGAATTATGATATAAACTCGCTCACGTGCCAGTAGCTGCTCTGTGCTCACCTATCATCATCTCTACTCTCATCCTACAGTGTGCGCATTCAATCTTCACTAATGGAGTCTGTGATTATTCCTGGCCACTGTGTTATATGACCGTATATTGATGTGTCGTTCCTTTTGACCTTGTGGAGAGTTTTCTACCTTCTGATGCATTATATAATTTTATGGCTTCAGTTTCAGCGTTGAAAATGACCAATAAATATACACCTTTTCCTGTACTATTTAAATGTCTATTCATATTTTACTCAAATATCCAATTAAATTTATATATGAGTACGTGTGACGAACTGTGATTTATATATGAGTACTATGACGAGCTGCGATTTATATATGATACTCTATGATGAGCTGGATTTATATGCAAGAGCATGATTGGCGAGCTGTGATTTTTATGTATCAAGGTTCTTTGTGATTTTTAAGGCTTAGATAATCCATTAATCATCGTATTATTTAGGTGCAACAGCTCACATAACTCACAGTGTTAGGTGGATCGGATGGCAGTAGGTTATCAATCTCAAAGGAGGTTCCGTAAATCTGCCAGTGCCATATAAATCGTAAGGAGCCAGACAGGGTAAATCGTAGGATGGATCACGTGGATTAGATACTGATGGATTATGTGTGATCAGGTATGTAGATTAAGGATTATCAGGTAGAGGATTAGGTATCAGGTAGGAGGATTTGGTGTCAGGTAGGGAGGATTTGGTGTCGTAGGGGTGGATTAAGTTGGAGTATCAGGGTAGGTGGATTGTTGAGTATCAGGTAGGATGATAAGGTATCAGGTAAGTAGGGATGAGGTTAGTGTCAGGTGGAGGACTTTATATTTAAAAGAATGTCCAATGGGGAAAAGGTGACATGGAGAAACTAGACACATACTTTTTTACATAAAACCAATATGATAGTTCATATCTCTATTGCAGGTTAAACACGTGGGTAAAGTCCATTTTCTAGTGGTATCAAGGCTTTAATCCCCTTAAGGCTGTAAAAGTGTTCGGTGGAGGTTAGGTTAGGTTATTTATGCTAGCAGTGAAGTATCAGATATATAAAAATTGAAATAATAATAATATAGCGATGATTTCCTGTTACGGCTTTTATTAACGTGCAAATACATTAGTTAACGGGGAAAGGTACACAGAGACCCTCCTAACGCCACAACTAACCACACACACACACACACACACACACACACACACACACACACACACACACACTAAAAAGGAAAAAAAATTACTAAAATATATACCAGGTATTTTCAAGATGACAAGAGAGGACCATCAAATGTTTTACTGTTATTCTATTCCATTATCAACAATCTAGAAAAGAATAAGATCACAGGAAGAATCTAAACTAGCAATATAGAGAGAGAGAGAGAGTTGATTTTATACTGAGTTACGAATACTTAAGAATCAAGACTAAATGATATGATAGATTGGGATGGGGGGAGGTGGGGGATGGGGAAAATAGGGGAAGAGGGGGAAGTATGATGAAGGAGGAGAAGGAACGTTAGAGGGGAGGGGGAAGGAGGTGGTGGGAATGATGTGTTATCGTGAAGTCGATATTTTTACTCCATCTATATTTGTTTGTTCTGGCGGGATAATTACACATCCAAAGATTTTTATCTTTACAGTTCAACAAATTAGTTATTACCAGTAAATTAGTATTAAAGAGGACAGAACACCTGGCTCACAACGAACACCAATTGCCATCATCAGTGCACAATGGGGGCCGCAAGACTATAGAAGCTAAGGAGATAGTGACAAGAAAAATGATCTGTAGGGGAAAGAGATGGGAGGGAAGGAACAATTTGCTAAGATCCGCCAACAGGAACTTTTATCCAATAAGCTTTTATTTAATTTAATCTGTTACTGAAGGTGTATTCATATATGATTGCCAATTGCTTCCGTGGGGTATCGTTAGGTGGTGTGTGTGTGTATGTGTGTGTGTGTGTGTGTGTGTACGCTTATGTATATAAATATTTCCCACGCGTGTTTGTTTTTTCATCTCGCATTGCATAAGTGTATATAAATCATATATTATAGGAGGTGGTGACCCTTATGTTAAGCGCCTGATGAGCTCTTACCGATGGTCGTAATCCTCTTTGTCAGGTAAGCTTCCATCTCACTAATGACTTCCGCGTTCTCACCAACCTCACAAAATATGCAAGACTCTTTAAGACTGATTACCCTAACGCAATCCAGACCCAACCCAACCAACCTAACCTAACTCACTCCACGTGACTGGCTCACTGATCTTCCTTTCGTTCTCTCATCCTAAACGGTATTAATAATATTGTTGTCCTTTCACACCTGATTCTCGTCTTCCTGTAATTCCTGCTTCTTGCAGTAGATGAACACGGTGTTTATTTGAGTCAGAGAAATCAACAAAACTACGATGGTACACAAATCATCTCGGAGAAACATCACATATGGTTCAATTGACTGAATATAAAAAAAATAAATAAAAAACAAAAACAAAGTGATTTACCTAATCGACGTAGAAATGGATTTACTGATAAAGAGGAGAATATTAATCACGAATAAAGAACATGGTAGAAATATAATACTATCACTGAACCAATGTAATAATAATGTACCAATGCTACTGAGGGCGACCAATAACAAAGGTCGCTGTGTTTATCCTCAATAGATAAACAAACACAATATATACAGTGTTTTAAGAGACCCTCGTTATATAAATTAATCTATGACTCTGTACATATTTGTTTTTTTTTAAGGGGATAAATACATAGATTAAAACATACTATTTTTGTGTCCTATTTGAAGCTGATTTATACAGAATTATTATATAAAGTAAACAATATTACTCCTCTTAAACCTGAACAAAAAATTCCCTGTGTTAAATATACAGTAATAATCCAATTTACTAAAACTAACTAAACACAATTAATAAAAGTTAATAATAAAATATTTCAACGAACTGTTCTTAACCTACTTATCCAGAAAATAGATAATGAATTAATTAAAACTATAATTAACTATAAATCAATCCGGTAATTAAAAAAGTAATTAATCTACACAACTGCATAAAACGTCCAATCACACGTCATACTGAAAATCGTGAACCAATCGGGACAACAAAAACATCATCCCACTTAAGGTGAGAGAGTGAGAGAGAGAGAGAGAGAGAGGGGGGAGAGATAAATCATCAATATCCAAAGAGTAATAGTCGTCTCTCTGCGTATCGTCACATGGTATGTCCTGGATGAAGGTTTACCTGCTTGGTGTATAAGCACTGGAGACGAGCTAATGGTCGTGGTGAAAGAAATTTAAATTTATTCCTAGAGAGAAAGAGATAGTGTGTGTGTGTGTGTGTGTGTGTGTGTGTGTGTGTGTGTGGTGTGTGTGTGTGTGTGGTGTGTGTGTGTGGAGTGGTGTGTGTGTGTGTGTGGTGTGTGTCTGGTTGTGAATTTTAGTCTCTTGTCTTTTGGTTTAACCACACGCGGCAACATACACAACACAGTGCTACAACATACACTCACACAGGTGCTACAACATACACTACACAGGGCTACAACATATACCACACAGGGCCCCAATACACCACAGGTGCTCCAACATACACTACACAGGGTAAACATACACTACACAGGCCACAACATACACACACAGGTGCCACAACATACACTACACAGGGCCACAAATACACTACACAGGTGCTCCAACATACACACACAGGTGCTCCAACATACACTACACAGGGCTACAACATACACCACACAGGTGCTACAACACACACTACACAGGGCTACAACACACACACCACACAGGTGCTCCAACACACTCACACACAGGGCTGCAACATACACTACACACAGGGCTACAACATACACCACACAGGTGCTCCAACATACACACACAGGGCTACAACACACTCACAGGTGCTCCAACATACACTACACAGGACAACAACACACACCTGGTGCTCCAACATACACACACAGGGCTACAACATACACTACAGGTGCTACAACATACACTTCACAGGGCTACAACATACACTACACAGGTGCTACAACATACACTACACAGGTGCTACAACATACACTTCACAGGGCTACAACATACACTACACAGGTGCTCCAACATACACCACACAGGGCTCAACATACACTACACAGGTGCTCAACATGCTACACTCAGGGCTACAACATACACTCACAGGTGCTCCAACATACACTACACAGGGCTACAACACACACTACACAGGGCCACAACATACACCACACAGGGCCAAACATACACTCACAGGGCTACAACATACACCACACAGGTGCTGCAATACACTTCACAGGGCCACAACATACACTACACAGGGCTACAACACACACTACACAGGTGCTCAACATACACTACACAGGGCACACAACATACACTACACAGGTGCTCCAACATACACTACACAGGGCTAGCAACATACACTACACAGGGCCATGAAACATACACTACTACAGGGCTACAAAATACACTACACAGGTGCTCCAACATACACTACACAGGGCTACAACATACACTACACAGGTGCTCCAACATACACTACACAGGTGTCCAACATACACTACACACAGGTGCTACAACATACACTACACAGGTGCTACAACATACACTACACAGGTGCTACAACATACACTTCACAGGGACCACAACATACACTACACAGGGCTACAACATACACTACACAGGTGCTACAACATACACTACACAGGGCTACAACATACACTACACAGGGCTCCACAACATACACACAGAGGCTACAACATACACTACACAGGGCTACAACATACACTACACAGGGCTACAACATACACACTACACAGGACTACAACATACACTACACAGTGTCAACATACACTACACGTCACAACTACACACGTGCTGCAACATACACTACACAGGTGCTACAACATATCACTTCACAGGGCTACAACATACACACACAGGACTGCAACATACACTACACAGGGCTACAACATACACTACACAGGCTACAACATACACTACACAGGTGCTCCAACATACACTACACAGGTGCTACAACATACACTACACAGGTGCTACAACGCATACACTACACAGGTGCTACAACATACACTTCACAGGGCTACAACATACACTACACAGGCTGCAACATACACTACACAGGTGCTACAACATACACTACACAGGGCTACAACATACACTACACAGGGCTACAACATTACTACACACAGGGCTCACAACATACACACACAGGGCTACAACATAACATACAGGCCAACACACTACACAGGCTACAACATACACTACACAGGGCTTGCAACATACACTACACAGGCTACAACATACACTACACAGACTACAACATACACTACACAGGTTGCTACAACATACACTACACAGGGCTACAACATACACTACACAGGTGCTCCAACATACACAACACCGTTCCACGCACACTACACACGCTCAACACACTACACGTGCTACAACATACTACACAGGGCTACAACATACACTACACAGGCTACAACAACATACACTACACAGGGCTACAACATACACTTCACAGGGCTACAACATACACTACACAAGTGCTACAACACATACACTACACACGTGTCAACATACACTACACAGGTGCTACAACATACACTACACACGTTCTCCAACATACACTACACGTGCTACAACATTGCTAACATACTCACAGGGCTACAACACACTACACAGGGCACCACAACATACACAGGTGCTACAACATACACTACACAGGCTACAACATACACTACACAGGGACCACAACATACACTACTGGAGACTCACAACATACACTACACAGGCTACAACTACACTACACACAGGTGCTACAACATACACTACACAGGGACTACAACATACACTACACAGGGCTACATAACCTCACACGTTTCCAACATACACTACACAGAGGCCTACAACATACACTACACAAGTGCTACAACATACACTCACACGTGCTCACACCACACACACGTGCTCCAACATCACACTACACAGGGCTACAACATACACACACACGTGTCCCAACATACACCACACACAGGTGCTCCAACATACACTACACAGGTGCTAACATACACTACACAGGTGCTACAACATACACTACACAGGGCTACAACATACACTACACAGGGCTACAACATACACTACACAGGGCTACAACATACACTACACAGGGCTGCAACATACACGTGCTCACACACACTACAGGACACACATACACTACACAGGGCTACAACATACACTACACAGGCTGCAACACTACACTACACATTATCAACATACACTACACAGATTGGCTACACACATACACTACCAGGTGCTCCAACATACACTACACAGGTGCTCCCATACTACACAGGTGCTACAACCACACTACAGTGCTACAACATACACTACACAGGGCTACAACATACACTACACACGGGGCTGCAACACTTACACTACCAGGGGCTACAACATACACTACAGGGCTACAACATACACTACACAGGGCTACAACATACACTACACACACAGGGCTACAACATACACTACACACGTGTCAACATACACTACACAGGGCTACAACATACACTACACAGTGCTACAACATACACTACACAGTTGTCAACATACACTACAGAGGCTACAACATACACTACCGGGTGCTACAACATACACTACACACGTGCTACAACATACACTACACGATGCTCCAACATACACTACACACGTGCTACAACATACACTACACACGTGCTCCAACATACACTACACAGGCTACAACATACACTACACAGGGACACCACAACATACACTACACAGGGCTACAACATACTCACGTGCTTACACTACCCACAGGTGCTACAACATACACTACACAGGGCTGCAACATAAACTACACAGGGCTGCAACATACACTACACAGGTGCTCAACATACACTACACGTGCTCAACATACACTACACAGGTGCTACAACATACACTACACACGTGCTCCAACATACACTACACAGGTTCTGCAACACACTACGAGACGATACACTACACAGGGCTACAACATACACTACACAGGGGACTACATACACTACACACGTGCTCCAACATACGCACTACACACGTGCTCCAACATACACTACACAGGTGCTACAACGCACACTACACGAGACTTACAACGCACACTACAGGTGCTACAACATACACTACACAGGTGCTACAACGCACTACACAGGGCTACAACATATCACTACACAGGGGCCAACATACACTACACGTGCTCCAACATACACTACGTGCTCAACATACACTACAGGTGCTACAACATACACTACACAGGTGCTACAACATACACTACACAGGTGCTACAACGCCACTACACAGGTGCTACAACATCACACAGGTGCTCAGCCACCACACACGTGCTCAACACCCACACTACACGTGCTCCCGCATACGCACGTGTCCAGCATACACTACACAGGTGCTACAACATACACTACACAGGTGCTACAACATACACTACACAGGTGCTACAACATACACTCACAGGGCTACAACATACACTACACAGGGGCTACAACATACACTACACAGGGCTACAACATACACTACACACGTGCTCCAACATACACTACACAGGTGCTCCAACATACACAACACACGTGCTCCAACATACACTACATGGGTGCTACAACATACACTACACGTGCTGCAACATACACTACACACGTGCTCCAAGCATACACTACACACGTGCTACAACATACCCTACACACGTGCTCCAACATTACACTACAGGGCTACAACATACACTACACAGGGCTACAACATACACTACACAGGTGCACAACATAATACACTACACAGGGCTACAACATACACACCTACACAGGTTTACAACATACACTACACAGGGCTGCAACATACACTACACAGGGCTACAACATACACTACACACGTGCTACAACATACACTACACACACGTGCTCAACATACACCTTCACAGGAGCTACAACATACACACTACACGTGCTCAACTTATACACTACACACGTGCTGTATACCCACTACACACGTGCTCCAACATACACTTCACAGGGCTACAACATACACTACACACGTGCTCCAACATACACTACACAGGGTGCAACATACACTACACAGGGCTCTGTCTACTACACAGGCTACAACATACACTACACAGGGCTACAACATACACTACACAGGGCTACAACATACACTGCTATAGGGCCAAACACACACCACACAGGGCAAACACACACCACACAGGTGCTCCAACATACACTACACAGGGCCACAACACACTACACAGGGCTACAACACACCACACAGGGCTACAACATACACTACACAGGCTACAACACACACTACACAGGTGCTCCAACACACCACAGGGCTACAACATACACTACACAGGGCTACAACATACACTACACAGGGCTCCAACATACACTACACAGGGCTACAACATACACTACACAGGGCTACAACATACACCACAGGGCTACAACATACACTCACACAGGGCTACAACATACACTACACAGGTGCTCCAACATACACCAAGGGCTACAACATACACCCACACAGGGCTCCAAATACACACTACACAGGGCTACAACATACACCACACAGGGCACAACACACACCACACAGGGCTACAACATACACACACAGGTCACAAATATACCACACAGGGCTACAACATACACTCAACAGGGTACAACAACATACACTACACAGGCTACAACATACACCACACAGGGCTACAACATACACTACACAGGTGCTCCAACATACACTACACAGGGCTACAACAACATACACCACACAGGGCTACAACATACACCACACAGGCTACAACATACACTCACACAGGGCTACAACATACACTCACACAGGGCTACAACATACCCCCCACAGGGCTACAACATACACTCTACACAGGGCCACAACATACACCACACAGGGCCACAACACACACCACACAGGGCCACAAACACACCACACAGGGCCACAACATACACCACACAGGGCTACAACATACACCACACAGGGCTACAACATACACTACACAGGTGCTCCAAACACACTACACAGGGCTACAACATACACCACACAGGGCTACAACATACACTACACAGGCCACAACATACACTACACAGGGCTACAACATACACTACACAGGGCTACAACATACACTACACACGTGCTCCAACATACACTACACAGGTGCTACAACATACACCACAGCTACAACATACACTACACAGGGCTACAACATACACTACACACGTGCTCCAACACACACTACACAGGTGCTACAACATACACTACACAGGGCTACAACATACACCACAGGTGCTACAACACACTACACACGTGCTCCAACATACACTACACAGGTGCTACAACATACACTACACACGCTCCAACATACACTACACAGGTGCTACAACATACACTACACAGGGCTACAACATACACTACACAGGTGCTACAACATACACTACACACGTGCTCCAACATACACTACACAGGTGCTACAACATACACTACACACGTGCTCCAACATACACTTCACAGGTGCTCCAACATACACTACACAGGTGCTCCAAATACACACTACAGGTGACCCGATTGTACATTTAACGTTGTAGAGTTGATCACAACATAATTGAAACCCCTGAGAACCGAACTCTAATCTGACTGGAGGTAAGGTATTGCTGCCATGTGAGTTTTCAGCCTCTACCTCCCAGATGGTGAGGGCTTCAGGAGGTGGACAGATAGATTGTCTCGGTGTGTATAACTGTCTGAATATATGTATGTATATCTGTTTGTTTCTCCGTCTGTCTGTCTGTCTGTTTCTCCGTCTGTCTGTCTGTCTGTTTCTTTTCCGTCTATCACACTGCTCTTTCGCTTTCTCTATCCTTCAGTGTATAATGTAAAGTTTACGACTGCCGCTGCGATGTAGTAGCATTTGATAATTTACGAAGCATTAACAGTGAGTACGACTAACGGTACTCGTTTCCGGAGCTGTATCGGTATCAATAGTATATCTGGAAGCATTTGCACTATAAGCGGCAATAACAGTCGTATTATTAATCGTAATGGTTGCTTTCATTACGACCGTGGCATTACTGTAACGATATGCATGGTATATTATCACACATCCAGACGTCCACTAACCTGGTACTATAACCATCGCCATCCATTATGTTCCCAAGAGCCATAAGTAACCTATAACACGTTACTGTGACGGCAGGTGAGCCCAAGAATGACCCAGTAACGGGATGACGACGCTAATGACAGGTGACCATCACTACACATTGCCTACGGACTGACTACTGACTGAGTATTCGGTCATTTATATTTGGATCATCTTTGTCTGTAAGAAAGAAAAAGTGAAAGAAGCAATTTCTGTCAATCTAAATTTTTTTTGGTCGTGGAGGAACATTTGAACCCATCTCCGTTATTACCGGGAACCCCGAGAGAGAGAGAGAGAGAGAGAGAGAGAGAGGAGAGAGTGTGTGTGTGTGAGAAGTAAATTTTTATTAAATTATAAGTCAACAAACATATAAACGGTAAAACGACAAAACAGATAAACAGACAAACAGAGGAACATCAGACAACCACTGGAACAAATAAGCAAACGGGGAATAGACAGACAAAGAGAGAGAAAACTAGTGAGGGACCTTCCACACGCCATCACGATTAAATTAGCGAGAAATAGAAGGCATTTTTCTCACTTCTTGCCTTCGTAAAGAAAACTCGTAATTAAATAATGCCATTTAGATATTTCCACTTCTACTACTATTCTAGTACAAACCTGGAATATTTTTATTAAATTTTGCTATTAAATGTATTGGTTATATATTTTTTTATCTTTTGTTTTATAATATTTATAAATACCTGAAATTTATACCTTTCCAATCAGTGAGGTTGCCCCCACAGGTGAGAGAAGGTGTTAATGTAAGAACTTATTATTACTATAACGAGGTATACAGTATAATTATCCTAACCTTTACCTTTGAATGATTAGTACAGTAACGTATTAATCTAATGCATATACACCTATATTAAACTTATTATTATAACAAAACATTAGTCTTTAACAACCCTTTAATGAGGATGTTATCATCAATGGTATTTTTTTTACAGGTATTTTCAACCAGGAATGTTGACTCTTTCTTAGTTTCTCGAAATTTACGACAATTCCAAAAACACCCTGTCGCACTGATTGTTCTGATATAAATACATTTAGTGTCTAGGTAAATCATAAACTTGGGTCTATTAGTTCTCTCTCTACCTGGTACATAGTTTCTAAGAATATGAATAAAATTATAGATATCTTTATTTATATATATATATATATATATATATATATATATATATATATATATATATATATATATATATATATATATATATATATATATATAATATAGTGTTCTTGCATTATCGATATATTAGTTTAACATATCAGTAACTCATTCATGTCTGATAGTAGACATACAAAAAGATCGTGTTATTCTTGATTCATTTCTACCTCCTATTGATGCATAACTTCCTTCCAGCTAAGAGTCAATATTTGTCATCGAAAATATTACAAGACTTAATGTAACTTATAATGTGATTAAGTGTTGCAATAAAGGAAAAGTGATCTGGTTTACCTCTCTCAACTCTCGGGTACGTTTTAATCATCCCCAGGTCAATGAACTACAATGATCATTCACCCTGGGAGATGCTTCATACACAGTGTCTGAGCAGACTAGGACAATGTGTTACTCTCGAGAAAATGTCCTAATACTAATGATATACTTGTGTTGACTCTTTATGTATTCTTCCTTTCTTTATGAATATTGAATTGTTGCCTCTACATTTTTTTTTTAGGTTATATGGAGAATACATGTCAACTATAAATAATATGCAATTTTAATAATAAAATGGCGGTTGTCAGTTATACCGTTATCATAAGAAAGAAAAGTACTTATTTGATCTTATTTGCAGAGCTCTCATATGACAAATATTTAAATTCAGTACTTTAATTTTTCATTAGTAGAGTATGTTAACATCACAGGTTTGAACACCTATTTTTGGTATATATATTTTGTGACTATAATTTCATATTTCTATCTCCTTACTGTATATACGATTTTCTTTTTATTATTTTATTTATATTTTGTCGCTTACGTAACGACGGACACTTAGTTCATCTTTTTCGTGACTTTATGTAATTTTCACACTAAGATGGATGGGTGATATTCTGTAATGTTTCTTGGAGGTGTAAATTAACGGGAATATCATAGGTTGTGTTTTTCCTTGTGTATTATGATGTGGCAGGAATTCATTTGTACACACACATTGTCATTGTCACACACATAAACATGAATACTATTAACTAATACCCACTCCACCACCCTTCTCAGCACCTCACACAGAAAAGTCTCAACACCACTAAATATTCCATCCTATAATGCACGCTTTTCTCAACCAGCCTGTTGTTTTGCCTTCAAAGGTTCCATGTCACGTAAACCTGACGAAGTGGTGTATTATCTGAACTTATCAAGGCACGTGAGTTACTGCCCGCTAGATCCATTGTCGGAAATGTTTGGTGTTGTGGGGGTGGGTTTTTTTGTGGGTTGGGGGTTTTTGTTGTATTGTTTTCATGGGTCATGTTGGTTCAAGGTTTTATTATTATATAAGGAGATTTGACTATATTAACTTTACCTTTTACTTTACATTACTTTTTTTAGGCTTTTATTTGACTTTTAATTTACTTTTATCTTAATTACTAACTTAATTTATTTACTTAGCTTTACTTATTTTATTTTATTTTACGATAAGAGCAAAAAATATTTGTACAAATTTTTTGGTGATGGAATAATTTCAGCAAAAGAGATTATTATCGTTGCCTTGTTGTGTCTCTATATGACCTAAAATTAGCGTAGTGATCATGTAACTGATTTTACATTTTTGTTTTTATATATATATATATATATATATATATATATATATATATATATATAATTACAGGTATGGAGAGGATGACGGGAGACCTTCTGTTTGTCGTGTATTGTTACCTGGTGCCTGATATGTCGATGTCATAATGATTTGTTTTACATTTTCCATTTATCGTTTACACACACACACACACTCTGTCTCTGGATATTTTTCGTAATTTCTTTCATCAATATCAAGTTTGGAGAAAGTATTATCGTCAAGATATTTGTTGTATTTCTGTTTCTGCATTTATGATTCATTAACTGCTCTTGATACTACCAAATATGTTGGTTTATAAGAACATATGAGTTCAATAGGCTGGCTCATGTGCATGACCAGTTATAACGAGCGAAATTTCATAGTGGTCTGAGACTATTAATCTTCCGCCTTTCATTACAGCCTGAACGGATGACGTAAAAAATAGTCAATATTTTTCTATCATCGAAATTTTAATAACTGGCGATTTTGACTTGTTTGTTTAGCAATGATCTATTTGCACGTCGATGCCTATTGCCCACTTCATATCCAAGTCATGGTGGATATGTGACCGGACTTCATGACGGATTTTACTGATGATGTTATCAGGTTAGTCTGATGTGGAGGAACTGTATAGAGAGCTGGTACACAATTGGTGATTTAAACCAGGGCTGAGATTAGAAGACCTTTAACACACGTGGACCTGTTGAGATACAGTGCGTCGAGTTGTCCTTACTTGAGGTCAACCTAATACAATGATGTTCTAATCGATTTTTATGGTAATGTGTAATTAATCAGTGTTAGTTAGTCAGTTCATTTCCAATCAAAAATTCTAAAAAAATGACAGTTCTTCGGTAATTGGGACACAAGAGTTATATCAGAAGGTCTATATCGTAATAATTGTTTGTATTAATATCTTTACAGTATTATCAACACTCGATCAAAACATCATTATGAACTATATTACTACGACATCTTAACTTTATATAAAAAAAACACTAATTAACGAAAAAGTCTTAAAGGAGAACTTCATCATAACAACGCTTGGATGTCGTGTCATATTAAACAGTACCAAAACACATCAACCAGATACCAGTGACCTTTCACTACAGCTGAACAGAGGAACAGAGGTATTTCATAAAGGTGTTACAGGTTCAATTAGTCGTGGTGGTTAAGGAGTAAGAAAGTCGTTGGAAAAAAAATATACTTAAGGGAAACCACCGCCGCTTGAGTGAGGAAAACAGGTTAAAGTTTTTGATAAAAGTTTATAAAAATGATCGTACCTAAACGACGGAACTTTGAGAGAAACTTACATAAATGTTGAGCCTTAACTTCTCTTGTGTGTGTGTGTTGATGATACAAGTACGAGTTAATTATTCGGTGTAGAGCCTTAGCCAGCACATCAGCCTTACGTAGGCGTGGAAGAGTGACAATGACTCGGACAATAATGGGCGTGGCACCTGACACATGGGGGAGGAGGGAGGGAGGGTGGGGAGGGAGGTGGGGGAGGGAGGTGGGGGAGGGAGGTGGGGGGAGGAGTGGGGGGGGTAGTAGTTATCTGTCATTTGGTTCGCCGAGAGATATGAATGTTTTATCTTAATCGACTGTGGAGGGGTGGGGGGAGGGGGGGGCTTACTGTGTTTATCTTATAAGTGTGGATGCAGTGGGTGAAGCACTTGGTGTAGATTTGTGTGAATAAGACATGTTGAGATGACGGCAGACATGAGGGATAGTATAGAACAGACATGAGAGAGGTCAGAACGTAAGAGCACGATAAGAGTGGAAATAATGTTAGGGATGAAGACCAAGACGCTGTTCTACTAGGCCACAGCAGCCCCGGTTTTACCTCGGATTACCGCTGATATATTAGGCTCTCTTGTTAATCAACCTGTGCAGAGTTGAGCAACACAGTCAACAACTTTCATAATTAGCCAGCATAGTTTGGTCTCGTTTTCTCCGGTAAAATTAGCGCCAGATCTAAATGGATCAGCCGGGAAGGGATGACTCGTGCAATAATAATCTGTAATATGTTTGTGTGTTTTTTGTTTAATCAAGCTTAATATCAAGACAAGTTACTGTAAGTTTGGTAAATATAAAGTAACTTTTACTCACGTCTAATATATGATTTTAGACTGAATAAATTTAATATATGAATCAATATGAAAACCCGCACGAAAACTAAAGCCTGAATATTGATTTTTTAGTCTATTAAAGGTTTGGAGGATTATCGGCTTATCACCATTGTTAACATTATCGAATATGGAATCTCTTTTAAAGTTACTATACCTGTTGATGAGGCTGAACACTGGAGCACCACACTCCTTTATATATATCTTACAAATTTAAGTTGCAAGTAGAAAGGCGCTCCTTGTCAGTGATACATAAAATATAACCACAGCTGTACCCGTGTCTAGTAAAAGTAGTGGACTGTCAGCTGGGAAATAGTTATGAGAACCGATGGAGAAACATGACAAACCATGGCGACCATAATCAACGTAGTTGGTGTAATAAGCCTCGGTTTAATTGTGAGATGTAATTACCGCTTTCTGAATTTATATATTGGTAAAATGTTTGTAATTATCACCTTCATCAATTCGTTGGTAGTGAAGAAAATTAATTCTTAAGGGACCTCGATAAAGTTAGGCGTCCACTTAAAAGAGAAGCTAAACCATTCGGTTTTATTTACTATTAATTTTCCTCTGACAGACTGATGTTAAGCGATAGTAGTAGCATAAGTGTTGTCAGTAACTGAAATGAACAAAAATATTATTAAAGTGGATTAAAACTTTGGCGAAAATTTGATGTAAATGATAATTACAAAAAAAAGTGGATATTTTTAGATGATAAGAGTTGAAGTATTGTTATGTTGAGTCTGGTGTTTTGGTACTATCAGAGGCGGAAGATGGGCGCTCAGCTGACAGCTTATGTCTCAGCGTGGGTATTAATGTCACAACAACAGAATATCTTACAGTTTTCTTTTGTTCTTGTAAACGACCGATTTTTTATTTCTTGGTAAGTGTAAAGACAACCCTCAGTGTATATATATATTGACAAATGTGTCCTTGTGTGATAATAATTAGAATCCATAAATTGTTTTAATGTATTTCAAAAGTGTTCAATCATTAATGACTCAACGCGTTTGCCTAATATTTTCAGAAGATTTATATTGAGATTTTCTTTGTGTATCTTTTATGTATTTTTAAACCTTGGAAATATTACATTAGCCTATAATAGTGGAAACAAATTTTCACTACATTATGAATAATGGCCTCTATCATCACCATCATCAACTAAAAGTATTTCAAGATATTTTCATAAGTCAACACACACACACACACACACACCCCACCCACCCACCACCCACACCCACACACCCCACACCCCCCACACCCACACCCACACACACCCACATGCACCATTAGGAACAAGACCATTTTCAACACCTGGAGCCTGACTAAGACAACTCATATAGTACAACACTACAGCTACAAAGTTGGATTGAAACAGTTTATTCAGTCAAAGTCAAGATGCAACATGAACAACAACAATATTGACATGGCTGAGCCTTTCAGGTGCAGCCCCCTCTGGAAGGCATATGAGAGATTGCTGACAACTCATCTGGATTAACAAACGACAAATAAGGCTATGTTAAACCAAGAATAAGCTATATTCTTTTACTGTATATGGAGGTAAGCATCAACATCCCTTTGAACCATACTTTATTTCTCTCTCTCTCTCCCCCTTATGTCTCTCCCCATCTCTCTCTGATTTAAGTGACAACATATAGGTTTAGCTTCGGTGAAGCATCATCTTCCAGCAACAGTTGACGTTTACTATACCCTCTCTTATCTCTGACCGTATTCGTAAATGTTTTAGATGTTTACAGTGAGGGGAGTTTTATACTTGTGGTCATCAGTCTCTGTAAATCGTACTTGAGGTAGAGAGTGGAAAAATCCTGGAAAGCAGAGCGATGAGCACTGTTTATCCTTGTTGGACTAGTCACTAGATCATAATATATCCTGACCTGAACACAACAGATGTCTGACCTGAACACAACAAAGATATCCTGACATGAACAAATTACAAAGTTCTTTATTTACTATGGATAAGAGATTACCGAAATAATTGACTATGGATAGAGATGACCGAAATATTTACCAGTTACAAAAGATCGTGTGATAAAAATAAACAAAATCAAAAGTAAAAAATCAGAGACTAAAGGAAATGCTACTATACCTAAGACAAAATACCTCAGAGCAACTTTAATACCATATTTTTTTAGATTAATCAACCATGTAATATATCTCCCTACTCTTTCCTCTTGATATTTACTTCTCTTGATGGAGTTTCTAGGAAGATGTACAGTACTTAAGTCACAAAAGGGAAAATTCAACTAGTGGACTTTCTCGTTATAGAACTACTGTAATAAGATGCACCAATCTCCATCACTAGCTCCGTGATTCTGAAATTCAGGCATTTCGTAGTTAAGTGTATTCTACTCCTTTGTACAAGAACCGACCTAAGAAGGCATTGTCATTATGAGCCATATATGTAGTTGTGTATAATAAAATAATAATAATAATAATAATAATAATAATAATAAAATAATAAACAATAATAATAATAATAATGCCATCAGGGTTATTATCAATGCCACATCTCAGTTCATGCCTCGGAAGGTTCTGTTTTACGATAAATTACCTGTAAAGCTCAAACATATAAGACACTCTCGTTTCCTATTCAGCAGGGGTTGCTCTGTTTGGCCCGCATGGATTATATTACCAGAGGTTCACAGGACAGAGAGAGAGATCTTAAAGCTGCAGGAGTTGGCCATGTACAGTACATGATCCACACTACCACAACATATGCTGTTTCTCCTGTAATATAGACTGTATCTCGGGTAGTGAGGGTTAAACTGTATTGATACCTATTTCTTGTTTTATACACTATATTTTTATTACAGTTGATGCCTGAGGATGGGGTGTCATGTTCTCCCGACAGCTGAGATAGATATATATTTGTTCCTTCATACAGACCTGGGATTTATTTTATTCTCTCCGATTTCGTAGGAGTTCCTCATTGGCCTACTTCTTTTTTGAATAATGTTGTTGTAAGCATGTCCTTGGAATGATGTATACATACAATATTGACGTAATTCGTCGTGTCTCCGAGTTTATCATGAACCGCCACAAAATAATAATTCAATAGAGAACAGAATTCATCATTAGACAACAGTCACACATTGTAAGTTTAACCAGAATTCTAATTTTATTTCTTACGCTTATTTCAACCAAGTCGCATCAACTTCTCCTCAAATATTTATTACCAAAACTGCCTGATTTTTCGCATATTCATATTTAATTTTATATTACTATATATACAAAGCCTAACAGATGAATACACATAACAGCTTACGCAATAGTATACTCATTGATACAACAACATCTAGTTTAAAAGTAGAGTCAATAATTTAGACAACATAAGTGTATAAAATGTACCATATACTGTTACTGTTAATGTTCACTACAAGATTCACTTCCCAAACTTTGCAATAATAAACATAAACTCTTCAAAAACATGACACAAATGTGTCACCTCTTATGCCTAAGACATAAAATACAGCAAACATTTAGCGCGCGAGGTGTCGGACACACACGGAGCCTCCTATCTCAGGCAGCCACACACCGCTCCTGCTCACCCACCAATGCTATTAAGACTTAGCGTCCAGCGGAGCCAGTCCAAGCTGAGCCAGACCCTAACATGATAATATCAGCCTGCGCGGGAGGGAGGGTAAACGCTGAGGTTTCACGCTGGATCCTGGGAAGGTCCTGGACTTTAAAATGCTTCTCGTATATTTACTTGGATACCCAGAGCGTAATGTCTTCATGTACACTGTTGGAAACCTCCCGAAGTGTGTTGTTGTCATGTTGTCTCTGTGCAGGTCCCTGGGTCTACAATTTTCATGCATGTCCTCTGGGTAGAGCTGGGAGAACGCTGTTTGTGTGTGGGTCCCCAGGAACGTCCACAGCAAAATTAGTGTATATTCTAAAGGGGAACTCTGAGCATTATGTTTACTACAGTGTTCGGAAGACTCAAAGCAGTAGAATAATTTCTTTGTCCTCAGGTACATATTGAAGACATATTTCGATGAGATCACCTGAAGATTAGACATCAGTTTATACCACCTGAAGATTAGACATCAGAGCTTATACCACCTGAAGATTTAGACATTCCAGCTTATACCCTGAAGATTTAGACATTCCAATATACCACCTGAAGATTTAGACATTCCAGCTTATACCACCTGAAGATTTAGACATCAGAGCTTGTACCACCTGAATTTAGACATTCCAGCTTACTTACTGAAGATTAAATCATCTCTTATACCACCTGAAGATTAGACATCCACACTTATACCACCTGAGAAGATTAGACATCCTTATTTATACCACCTGAAGATTGGACATCAGAGCATATACCTGAAGATTTAGCATTCCAATATACCTGAAGATTTAGACATTCCAGCTTATACCACCTGAAGATTAAACATCTCTGCTTATACACCTGAAAGATTAGACATCACACTTATACCACCTGAAGATTTGAACATTTCAGCTATACTACCTAAAGATTAGACATCTCCGCATTACTACATCTGAAGATTAAATACTGCTAATCTAAACTACCTAACCCAAGTCCCCCATAGATAGCGATAGGGTGGTTAATCTTTTTAAGTGAAATAAAGTGATAATGTAATCTTCAGGTGAAATAAACTGATGTATTTAATCTTCAGGTGAAAACTGCTGTATTAATCTTCGTTAGTGTATTTAATCTTCAATTGAGAATAAACGAGGATATCTTCAGGTGTATGATGTATTTAATCTTCAGGGTTAGAAATCTGATGTTTAGATATTGAAATCGTATTTATCTTCAGGTTAAAAGGATATAATCTTCAGGTGAAATAAACTGATATTTATCTAGGTGTGAAAGGATATAATCTTCAGGTGAAATATTATCTTCAGGTAAACTGCTTGAGGATATAATCTTAGGTGAAATAAACTGATGTATTTAATCTTCAGGTAAAAATCAAGGATATAATCTACAGGTGAATAAACTGAGGGATATAATCTACAGGTAGAAATAAACTGATGTATTAATCTTCAGGTGAAATATTTGATGTATTAATCTTCAGGTGAAATAAATTGAAGCTCTAATCTTCAGGTGAAATAAACTGAGGATATAATCTACAGGTGAAATAAATGAGGATATAATCTACAGGTGAATAAACTGAGGATATAATCTACAGGTGAAATAAACTGATGTTTAATCTTTAGGTGAAATAAACTGAGATATAATCTACAGGTGAGAAGCGAGGATATAATCTTCAGGTGAAATAAACTGAGGCTGTCTTCAGGTGAAATAAACTGAGATATATCTTCAGGTGAAATAAACTGAGGATATAATCTTCAGATTTGAAATAAACTGAGATATCTTCTGGTGAAATAAACTGAGGATATAATCTTCAGGTGAAATAAACTGAGGATATAATCTACAGGTGAATAAACTGAGGGATATAATCTACAGGTGAAATAAACTGAGGATATAATCTTCAGGTGAAATAAACTGAGGATATAATCTACAGGTGGAAACCGGCGGAATATAATCTTCGGGTGAAATAAACGATGCATTAATCTTCAGGTGAAATAAACTGATACATTAATCTTCAGGTGAAATAAACTGATGTATTAATCTTCGGGTAAAACAGGCTGATGTATTTAATCTTCAGGTGAAATAAACTGATGTATTAATCTTCCGTTGGAAATAAATTGAGGCTCTAATCTTCAGGTGATCTACGGCGTTTTATCAGTATTCTATTGTCTAGATCAACATTATTTAAGTTTATTAGTGAATATCTAGGTGTGTATGTGTGTGTGTATGTGTGTATAACATGTGTGTGTATATGTGTGTGTGTGTGTGTATATGTGTGTGTGTGTGTGTGTGTGTGTGTGTGTGTGTGTGTGTGTGTAGGTCCGTGTTGACTCTTGTGTTTTTGCATCCCCTCACACGGTTTATCTCACTCTCTCCCTTTCTTTTTATCGTTTATTTTTCTCTCTCTCTCTCCCATTACCTCCCTCTTTTCCTGATTATAGCTCTGCTTTCCAGAAGTTATCTCCTTCTCTGTTATGCTATCTTTTAAAAGTTATCACTCTCTCTAAGATTATCTAATTTCTCCCAGTCATTCAGTGCTTCTCTCTCATTCCACCCACATCCCTTTATCTCCTCTCTTTCTCAGTGTCTCTCTTATCTACCCTCTCTTCCCACATTTATCACTTCACATGTACATCTTTTTCCTGCCTTAGTATCTCTCTTCTATCTCCTCTCACTCATTATCATCTCACTTTCCTATTTTCCTTCCATCTTATTTCTTTATCCTTCTTCATCTGTTTTCCATAAGTTATTTAATATACTTTCATTTCTCGTTTTTTTTTCGTTCACATTTTCTGTTTCCTCTCCCCCTTTCAAATTTAGTTTTATCTCTCTCTCTCTCTCTCTCCTCTCTCTCTCTGGGAATCAACGAATCTCATAATTTTTAGACACAAAAATTCACTTCCTGCTTACGAAGATAGTCCTTCCAGGGCAATACGACTGATTTTTGGTAATGTTGACTCATTACATTTTGTTTTATTACGTTGGCTATGATTAATTACCAAGGGTGGAATCGTAACCTGATTTGATAATGGATGTATTCGTGTTTTGGAAGGTATTTTCATCCTTAATTGCAGCTTTACGTAACCAGCCAGCATTTCTCGGTTATCTCATATAACTCATTCGTTGATATACTCCATGTTTGCCATGAAATAGGTTGCCGTAATAACCAAACCGCATTCTTGTGCTTATCTCTCTCTCCGCTGATCATGTTAATGTTCGTCATAAACTACACACATAAGCGTTTACAGAAAAATAAATAATTCAGGAACATGAATACAGTAGGAAGTAGAACAGGCTCCTGGAAGACGCTGAAAAATGTTCATAATAATGAATACAAATGTAGTTTACTGATGAGCAAAATTAAAAAAAAAGGTATAAAAAATCCACCTTTTTGTTGCTTGAAACTTGAAATCTACTTTTAAAAACCTCTTTCATATAC
>NW_024714875.1:0-3530 GCF_018991925.1 Homarus americanus
GATACTTCACAGATGGCTTGGTGGATCCAAAACATCATACATCCGGAGCGGCCTTTATACACCCAAGGTCAGACCCTCCGAAAAATTTTTGAAAATTTCGAAAATCTTCGTATTCTTCCAAAAATTTTCAAAATTTTCCAGAAATTTTCAAAAATTTTCCAAAATTTTCAAAATATTCAAAATTATCCGAAAAATTTTCAGAAATTTTCCAAAATTTTCCAATTTTTCAAAATTTCAAAAAATTTTCAGAAATTTTTCCAAAAATTTTCCAAAATTTTCCAAAAATTTTCAAAATATTCAAAATTATCCGAAAAATTTTCAGAATTTCCAAAATTTTTCCAAAATTTCATTAAAATTTCAAATTTTTCAGAAAATTTTCCAAAATTTTCTCAAAATTTTCCAAAATTTTTCAAAAATTTTAAAAATTTCTCAAAAATTTCAAAATTTTCCCAAATTTAATTTTCAAAAATTTCAAAATTTCTCCAATTTTCAAAATTTTCAAAAATTTCAGAAATTTCCAAAATTTTCAAAAATTTTTCGTCAAAATATTTCATTAATTTTTCAGAAAATTTTTCAAAATATTTCAAAACATTTCAAAATTTCCAAAAATTTTCCAAAAATTTTCTAAAATTGTTTACAATTTTTTCAAAAAATGGTTACGTAGTTCCTCCACCATGGAGCTTCCAACAGTTGCTAAAAATTACCGACCTAGGCGATAGTAAAGCCTACCTCCAGAAGGAGCACCTCAAAAAATAACTGGAAGCCATAGCCACCGACACACCGGCAGATGCAGCATGATACTTCACAGATGGCTTGGTGGATCCAAAACATCATACATCCGGAGCGGCCTTATACACCCAAGGTCAGACCTCTGAAAATTTTTTGAAAATTTCGAAAATCTTCAAAATTTTCCAAAAATTTTCAAAATTTTCCAAAATTTTCAAAATTTTCAAAATCTTTCAAAATTCTTCTCAAAAATTTTCAAAAATTTTCCAAAAATTTTTCAAAATTTTCAAAATTTTCAAAAATTTTCCAAAAATTTTCAAAATATTCAAAATTATCCGAAAATTTTCAGAAATTTTCCAAAATCTTTCCATATTTTTCAAAAATTTCAAAATTTTCAGATTTTTCCAAAAATTTTCCAAAATTTTCCAAAATTTCGGAAAATTTTGTAATTTTTCAGGAATTTCAAAATTTTCCGAAAATTTTCAAAAATATTTCAAAACATTTCCCAAAATTTTCAGAAAATTTTCCAAAATTTTCTAAAATTGTTCACAATTTTTCAAAAATGGTTACGTAGTTCCTCCACCATGGAGCTCCACCAGCCACATTCAAAATTACTGACCCAGCGATAGTAGCCTACCTCCAGAAGGAGGACCTCAAAAATAACTCGAAGCCATAGCCACCGAGACACCGGCAGATGCAGCATGATACTTCACAGATGGCTCGGTGGATCCAAACATCATACATCCGAGCGGCCTTCTACACCCAGACCCCCAGGAATTCTTCGGAAATTTTCGGAAATTTTCAAAAATTTTCTAAAATTTTTACAATTTTTCAAAAATTTACTGTTCCTCCACTGACTCACCAGCCACATCAAATCCGCATATAAACCTACCAGAAATATTCCTCAAAAAAATAACTGAACATATCCACCGAAACACCGAGATGCAGCATATATTTCACAAATCTTGCAATCCAAAAATCATACATCCGACTTATAAACATTGTCAGACCCTTCTGAAAATTTCTCAAAATTTTCAAAAATCTTTCAAAAATTTTCCAAAAAAATTCAAAAATTCTTTCCAAAAATTTCCAAAATTTCTCCAAAAATTTTCTCAAATTTTTCAAAAATCAAAATTTCAGAAATTCTTCCAAAATTTTCAAAATTTTCCAAAATCTTTTCAAAAATTTTCAAAATTTCAAAATTTTCAAAATTTTCCGAAAATTTTTCAAAATATTTCAAAATCATTTCAAAATTTTCAGAAAATTTTCCAAAATTTTCTAAAATTGTTTACAATTTTTAAAAAATGGTTACGTAGTTCCTCCACCATGGAGCCTCCACCAGCCACATTCAAAATTACTGACCTAGGCGATAGTAAAGCCTACCTCCAGAAGGAGGACCCCAAAAATAACTTGGAAGCCATAGCCACTGAGACACCCTGGCAGATGCAGCATGATACTTCACAGATGGCCTGGTGGATCCAAAACATCATACATCCGAGCGGCCTTACACCCAAGGTCAGACCTCCTGAAAAATTTTCGAAATTTTCAAAAAATTTTCCAAAATTTTCAAAATTTCAAAAAATTTAAAATTTTCCAAAAATTTCAAAATATTCAAAAATTACCAGAATTTCTAGAAATTTTCTCCAAAAATTTCTACTTGAAAATTTCACAAATTTCAGAAAATTTTCCAAAAATTTTCCAAAAATTTTTCAAAATATTTTAAAACATTTCCAAAATTCTTTCAGAAAATTTTCAAAATTTTCCCAAAATTTTCAAAATTTTTCAAAAAATTTCAAAATTTTTCCAAAAATTTTCAAAAATTTTCAAAAATTTCAGAAATTTCCAAAAATTTTCAAAAATTTTTCAAAATTTCAAAATATTTCACACTTTTCAGAAAATTTTTCAAAATATTTCAAAACATTTCCTAAAATTTCTAAAAATTTTCCAAAATTTTCTTAAATTGTTTATACATTTTTTCAAAAATGGTTACGTAGTTCCACCATGGAGCTCTCCACCAGCCACATTCAAAGTTACCGACCTAGGCGATAGTAAAGCCTACTCCAGAAGGAGCACCTCAAAAATAACTGAGCCATAGCCACCGACACACCGGCAGATGCAGCATGATACTTCACAGATGGCTTGGTGGATCCAAAACATCACATCCGGAGCGGGCCCTTATACACCTAAGGTCAGACCTCTGAAAATTTTTTTTGAAAATTTTTCGAAAATTTTCAAAAAAATTTTCCAAAAATTTCAAAAATTTTCCAAAAATTTTCAAAATTTCCAAAATTTTTCAAATTTTTTCAAAATTTCAAAAATTTTCAGAAATTTTTTCCTAAAAATTTTCAAAAATTTTCCAAAATTTTAAATATTTCGTACCGAAATTTTCAAAATTTTCCGAAAATTTTTCAAAATATTTCAAAAACATTTAAAATTTTCAGAAAAATTTTCTCAAAATTTTCTAAATTGTTCACAATTTTTCAAAATGGTTACGTAGTTCCTCCACCATGGAGCTTCCACCAGCCACATTCAAAATTACCGACCTAGGCGATAGTAAAGCCTACCTCCAGAAGGAGGACCTCAAAAAATAACCTGAAGCCATAGCCACCGAGACACACCGGCAGGATGCAGCATGATACTTTACAGATGGCTCGGTGGATCCAAAACATCATACATCCGAGCGGCCTTTCACACCCAATGTCAATCCTCTGAAAAATTTTCGGAAATTTTCGAAATTTTTCAAATTTTTCCAAAATTTTCAAAAATTTTCCAAAAAATTTCAAAAATTTTCCAAAAAATTTCAA
>NW_024714876.1:0-7966 GCF_018991925.1 Homarus americanus
ATACTCGATCACGGGACTTTGTTATACTCGATCAGGGGCCTTTGTTATACTCGTTCAGGTGGCTTTGTTATACTCGGTCAGGTGACTTTGTTATACTCGATGAGGGGGCTTTGTTATACTCTATCAGCGGACTTTGTTATACTAGATCAGTGGACTTTGTTATACTCGATCGGGGGACTTTGTTATACTCGTTGAGGGGACTTTGTTATCCTCGATCAGGGGACTTTGTTATACTCGATCAGGGGACTTTGGTATACTCGTTCAGGGGGCTTTGTTATACTCGATCAGGGGACTTTGTTATACTCGATCAGGGATCTTTGTTATACTCGTTCAGGGGGCTTTGTTATACTCGGTCAGGTGACTTTGTTATACTCGATCAGTAGATTTTGTTATACTCTATCAGGGGACTTTGTTATACTCGATAAGGGGACTTTAATATACTCGATCAGGGGACTTTGTTATACTCGTTCAGGGGACTTTGTTATACTCGATCAGTAGATTTTGTTATACTCGATGAGGGGCCTTTGTTGTACTCGATTAGGGGCCTTTGTTATACTCGATCACGGGACTTTGCTATACTCGATCAGGGGCCTTTGTTATACTCGTTGAGGGGGCTTTGTTATTCTCGGTCAGGTGAGTTTGTTATAATCGATGAGGGGGCTTGTTATACTCTATCAGGGGACTTTGTTATACTCGATTAGGGATCTTTGTTATACTCGTTCAAGGGGCTTTATTATACTCGGTCAGGTGAATTTGTTATACTCGATGAGGGGGCTTTGTTATACTCTATCAGGGGACTTTGTTATACTCGATAAGGGGACTTTAATATACTCGATCAGGGGACTTTGTTATACTCGTTCAGGGGACTTTGTTATACTCGTTCAGGGGACTTTGTTATACTCGATCAGGGATCTTTGTTATACTCGTTCAGCGGGCTTTGTTATACTAGGTCAGGTGACTTTGTTATACACGATGAGGGGGCTTTGTTATACTCTATCAGGGGACTGTGTTATACTCGATCAGGGATCTCTGTTATACTCGTTCAGGGGGCTTTGTTATACGCGATCAGGGGACTTCCTTACACTCGATCAGGGGAAATTGTTATTTTCGATCAAGGGGCTTTGTTATACTCGATTAGGGGACTTTGTTATACTCGATCAGGGGACTTTGTTATACCCGATCAGTGGACTTTGTTTTATTCGATCAAGGGGCTTTGTTATACTCGATTAGGGGACTTTGTTATAGTTGATGAGGGCAGATCAGTGGACTTTGTTATACTCGATCAGGGGACTTTAATATACTCGATCAAAGGACTTTGCTATACTCGATGAGGGGCCTATGTTATACTCGATCAGGGGACTTTGTTATACACAATCAGGGGACTTTGTTTTACTCGATCAGGGGCCTTTGTTATACTCGATCAGGGGACGTTGTTATACACAACCAGGGGACTTTGTTATACTCGATCGAGGGACTTTGTTATACTCAATCTGGGGACTTTGTTATACTCGAACAGGGGCCTTTGTTATATTCGATCGGGACTTTGATATACTCGATCAGGAGACTTTGTTATACTCGATTAGGGGCCTTTGTTATATTCGATGAGGAGCCTTTGTTATACTCGATTAGGCGACTTTGTTATACTCGATCAGGGGTCATTGTCGTACTCGATCAGGGGGCTTTGTTGTACTCGATCAGGGGCCATTGTTATACTCGATAAGGGGCCATTGTTATACTCGATCAGGGAATTTTGTTATACTCGAAAAGGGGACTTTGTTATACTCGATGAGGGGCTTTGTTATACTTGATCAGGGGACTTTGTTATACTCGATCAGGGGACTTTGTTATGCTCGATGAAGGGTCTTTGTTATACTGGATCAGTGGACATTGTTATACTCTATCAGGGGACTTTGTTATACTCGATCAGGGGACTTTGTTATACCCGATCAGGCGACTTTGTTATACTCGATCAGGGGACTTTGTTATACTCGATCAGGGATCTTTGTTATACTCTATCAGGGGACTTTGTTATACTCGATCAGGGATCTTTGTTATACTCGTTCAGGGGGCTTTGTTATACTCGTTCAGGTGACTTTGTTATAGTCGATAAGGGGACTTTGTTATGCTCGATCAGGGGGCTTTGTTATACTCGATGAGGGGACTTTGTTATACTCGATGAGGGGACTTTAATATACTCGATGAGGGGGCTTTGTTATACTCGATGAGGACCCTTGTTATACTCGATCAGGGAGTTTGTCTATACACGATGAGGGGCTTTGTTATACTCGATAAGGGCTTGTTATACTCGATGAGGGACTTTTGTTATTCTCGATTAGGGAATTTGTTATAACGGATTAGGGACTTTTGTTATACTCGATCAGGGACTTATATACTCGGATCAGGGGACTTTGCTATACTCGATCAGGGGAAGCTTTGTTATACCTGATAAGGGGCCTTTGTTATACTCGATGAGGGACTTTAAAATACTCGATCAGGGGACATTGCTATACTCGATGAGAGGACTTTGTTATACTCGGTGAGGGGAATTTGTTATACTCGATCAGGGGCCTTTGTTATACTCGATAATCGGCCTTTGTTATTCTCGATCAGGGGACTTTGTTATACGCGATCAGGAGACTTTCTTATTCTCAATCAGAGGACTTTGTTATACTCGATGAGTGGACTTTGTTATACTCGATCAGGGAATTTAATATACTCGATCAAGGGAATTTGCTATACCCGATCAGGGGACTTTGTTATACTCGATCAGCGGACTTTGTTATACTCTATCAGGGGACTTTGTTATACTCGATCAGGGATCTTTGTTATACTCTTTCAGGGGGGTTTGTTATTCTCGATTAGGGGAATTTGTTATACTCGATCAGGGGACTTTGTTATACTCGATGAGGGACTTTGTTATACTCGATCAGGGGACTTTGTTATACTCGATCAGGGCCCTTTCTTATACTCGATCAGGGGGCTTTGTTATACTCGATCAGGGGGCTTTGGTCATACTTGATCAGGGACTTTGTTAGTACAGGATTAGTGGACTTTGTTATACTCGATCAGGGACTTTTAATATACTCTGATGAGGGGTTTTTGTTACTGATCAGGGGACTTTGTTATACCCGGGATCAGGCGACTTGTTATACTCGATCAGGGGACTTTGTTTTACTCTCGATCCAGGATCTGTTATACTTCATCAGGGACTTTGTTATACTCGATCAGGATCTTTTGTTATACTCGTTCAGGCAGGACTTTGTTATACTCGCTGATCAGGGGACTTTGTTATACTTGGATCAGGGGGCTTTGTTATACTCGATGAGGGGACTTTTGTTATACTCAGATGAGGACTTAATATACTGATGAGGGGGGCTGGTTATACCGATGAGGGACTTTGTTATACCTGGATCAGGGAGTTTGGTCTATACTGATGAGGGGGGAAGTTTTTGTTATACTCGAGTAAGGGCCTTTGTTATACTCGATCAGGGGACTTTGCTATACTCGATCAGGGGACTTTGCTATACTCGATCAGGGGGCTTTGTTATACTCGATAAGGGGCCTTTGTTTTACTCGATGAGGGGACTTTGTTATTCTCACTTAGGGGAATTTGTTATACTTGATCAGGGGACTGTTATACTTGATCAGGGGATTTTGTTATACTCGATGAGGGGCTTTGTTATTCTTGATGAAGGGACTTTGTTATACTCGATCAGGGGAATTTGTTGTACTCGATGAGGGGCCTTTATTGTACTCGATCAGGGGCCTTTGTTGTACTCGATCACGGGACTTTGTTATACTCGATCAGGGGCCTTTATTACACTCGATCAGGAAACTTTGTTATACTCGTTCAGGGGGCTTTGTTATACTCGATCAGGGGACATTAATATAATCGATGAGGGGGCTTTGTTATACTCGATCAGGGGACTTTGTTATACCCGATCAGGCGACTTTGTTATACTCGATCAGGGGACTTTGTTATACTCGATCAGGGATCTTTCTTAAAATCTATCAGGGGTCTTTGTTATACTCGATCAGGGATCTTTGTTATACTCGTTCAGGGCGCTTTGTTATACTCGTTCAGGTGACTTTGTTATACTCGATGAGGGGACTTTGTTATACTCGATCAGGGGGCTTTGTTATACTCGATGAGGGGACTTTGTTATACTCGATGAGGGGACTTTAATATACTCGATGAGGGGGCTTTGTTATACTCGATGAGGGGACTTTGTTATACTCGATCAGGGGAGTTTGTCTAGACTCGATCAGGGGGCTTTGTTATACTCGATAAGGGGCCTTTGTTATACTCGATGAGGGGACTTTGTTATTCTCGATTAGGGGAATTTGTTATACTTGATTAGGGGACTTTGTTATACTCGATCAAGGGACTTTGCTATACTCGACGAGGGGGCTTTGTTATACTCGATAAGGGGCCTTTGTTATACTCGATGAGGGGACGGAAAGTACTCTCGATCAGGGGACTTTGCTATACTCGACGAGGGGGCTTTGTTATACTCGACAAGGGGCCTTTGTTATACTCGATGAGGGGACGTTGTTATACTCGATCAGGGGATTTTGCTATACTCGATGAGGGGGCTTTGTTATACTCGATAAGGGGCCTTTGTTATACTCGATTAGGGGACTTTGTTATTCTCGCGTAGGGGAATTTGTTATACTTGATCAGGGGACTTTGTTGAGTACTCGATGAGGGACTTTGCTATACTGATCAGGGGGCTTTGTTATACTCGATAAGGGGCCTTTTGTTATACTCGATGAGGGACTTTGTTATACTCGATCACGGGACTTTGTTATACCCCGATCAGGGGCCTTTGTTATACTCGTTCAGGGGGCTTTGTTATACCTTTATTTGTAAATATTCTTATACCTGATGACAGGGGCCATATACTCTATTAGGGGACTTTGTTATACTAGATCAGTGGACTTTGTTATACTCGCTCGAGGACTTTGTTATACTCGTTGAGGGACTTTGTTATCCTCGATCAGGGATCTTTGGTATACTCGTTCAGGGGGCTTTGTTATACTCGATCAGGGGACTTTGTTATACTCGATCAGGGATCTTTCTTATACTCGTTCAGGGGCTTTGTTATACTCGGTCAGGTGACTTTGTTATACTCGATGAGGGGGCTTTGTTATACTCTATCAGGGGACTTTATTATACTCGATAAGGGAACTTTAATATACTCGATCAGGGGACTTTGTTATACTCGTTCAGGGGACTTTGTTATACTCGATCAGTAGATTTTGTTATACTCGATGAGGGGCCTTGGTTGTACTCGATTAGGGGCCTTTGTTGTACTCGATCACGGGACTTTGCTATACTAGATCAGGGGCCTTTGTTATACTCGTTGAGGGGGCTTTGTTATACTCGGTCAGGTGAGTTTGTTATACTCGATGAGGGGGCTTGTTATACTCTATCAGGGAACTTTGACATACTCGATTAGGGATCTTTGTTATACTCGTTCAAGGGGCTTTATTATACTCGGTCAGGTGAATTTGTTATACTCGATGAGGGGGCTTTGTTATACTCTATCAGGGGACTTGTTATACTCGATAAGGGGACTTTAATATACTCGATCAGGGGACTTTGTTATACTCGTTCAGGGGACTTTGTTATACTCGTTCAGGGGACTTTGTTATACTCGATCAGGGATCTTTGTTATACTCGTTCAGGGGGCTTTGTTATACTAGGTCAGGTGACTTTGTTATACACGATGAGGGGGCTTTGTTATACTCTATCAGGGGACTTTGTTATACTCGATCAGGGATCTTTGTTATACACGTTCAGGGGGCTTTGTTATACGCGATCAGGGGACTTCCTTACACTCGATTGGGGGAATTTGTTATTTTCGATCAAGGGGCTTTGTTATACTCGATTAGGGGACTTTGTTATACTCGATCAGGGGACTTTGTTATACCCGATCAGTGGACTTTGTTTTACTCGATCAAGGGGCTTTGTTATACTCGATTAGGGGACTTTGTTATAGTTGATGAGGGCAGATCAGTGGACTTTGTTATACTCGATCAGGGGGTTTTAATATACTCGATCAGGGGACTTTGCTATACTCGATGAGGGGCCTATGTTATACTCGATCAGGGGACTTTGTTATACACAATCAGGGGACTTTGTTTTACTCGATCAGGGGCCTTTGTTATACTCGATCAGGGGACGTTGTTATACACAACCAGGGGACTGTGTTATACTCGATCAGGGGCCTTTGTTATACTCGATCGAGGGACTTTGTTATACTCAATCTGGGGACTTTGTTATACTCGAACAGGGGCCTTTGTTATATTCGATTGGGGACTTTGATATACTCGATCAGGGGACTTTGTTATACTCGATTAGGGGCCTTTGTTATATTCGATGAGGAGCCTTTGTTATACTCGATTAGGCGACTTTGTTATACTCGATCAGGGGTCATTGTTGTACTCGATCAGGGGCCATTGTTATACTCGATAAGGGGCCTTTGTTATACTCGATAAGGGGCCATTGTTATACTCGATCAGGGAACTTTGTTATACTCGATAAGGGGACTTTGTTATACTCGATGAGGGTCTTTGTTATACTGGATCAGTGGACTTTGTTTTACTCTATCAGGGGACTTTGTTATACTGGATCTGGGGACTTTGTTATACTCGATCAGTTTTCTTTGTTATTCTTGATGAGTGGACTTTGTTATACTCGACCAGGGGCCTTAGTTGTACTCGATCAGAGGCCTTTGTTATACTCGATAAGGGGCAGTTGTTATACTCGATTAGGGGACTTTGTTATACTCGATCAGGGGACTTTGTTATACCTGATCAGGGCTCTTTGTTATACTCGATGAGGGGACTTTGTTATACTCGATCAGGGGGCTTTGTTATACTTGATTAGGGGACTTTGCCTTACTCGATCAGGGAACTTTGTTATCCTCTATCAGGGGACTTTGTTATACTCGATCAGGCATCTTTGTTATACTCGTTCAGGGGGCTTTGTTATACTCGTTCAGGTGACTTTGTTATACTCGATAAGGGGACTTTGTTATACTCGATGAGGGGACTTTTTATACTCGATCAGGGGACTTTGCTATACTCGATCAGGGGAATTTGCTATACTGGAGCAGGGGGCATTGTTATAATCGATAAGGGGCCTTTGTTATACTCGATGAGGGGACTTTGTTATTCTCACTTAGGGGAATTTATTATACTTGATCAGGGGACTGTTATACTCGATCAGGGGATTTTGTTATACTCGATGAGGGGCTTTGTTATTCTTGATGAGGGGACTTTGTTATACTCGATCAGGGGCCTTTGTTGTACTCGATGAGGGGCCTTTGTTGTACTCCATCAGGGGCCTTTGTTGTACTCGATCACGAGAGTTTGTTATACTCGATCAGGGGCCTTTATTACACTCGATCAGGAAACTTTGTTATACTCGATAAGGGGCCTTTGTTATACTCGATCAGGGATCTTTGTTATACTCGTTCAGGGGGCTTTGTTATACTCGCTCAGGTGACTTTGTTATACTCGATGAGGGGGCTGTGTTATACTCTATCAGGGGACTTTGCTATACTCGATCAGGGAAGTTTGTTATACTCGATAAGGGGCCTTTGTTATACTCGATGAGGGGACTTTGTTATACTCGATCAAGGGAATTTGTTATACTCGATCGGGGACTTTGTTTTACTCGATCAGGGGACTTTGTTATACTCGATCAGGGGACTTTGTTATAGTTGAGCAGGGCAGATCAGTGGAATTTGTTATACTCGATGAGGGACTTTAATATACTCGATCAGGGGACATTGCTATACTCGATGAGGGGACTTTGTATATACTCGATCAGGGGATTTTGTTATACTCGATCAGGGGCCTTTGTTATACTCGATCAGGGGACTTTGTTATACACAATCAGTGGACTTTGTTATACTCGATCAGGGGCCTTTGTTATACTCGATGAGGGGACTTT
>NW_024714877.1:0-7162 GCF_018991925.1 Homarus americanus
AGGGCTGCCCGGCCTTCATACCCCGTTTCATCGCACTGAAAGGGTGCCCGGCCCTCCCACCCCGTTTCATGACACTGAAGGGGTGCCCGGCCCTCACACCCGGGGTCATGGCACTGAAAGGGTGCACGGCCCTCACACCCCGGGTCATGGACCTAAAGGGGTGCCCGGCCCTCACCCCACGGGTCATGGGGTTGAAGCGGTTACCGGCTCTCACACCCGGGGTCATGGTGCTGGAGGGGTGCCCGGCCCTCACAACCCGGTGTCATGTCACTGAAGGGGTGCTTGGCCCTCACACTCCGGGTCACGGCACTGAAAGGGTGCCTGGCCCTCACACCCCGGGTCATGGTGCTGAAGGGGTGCCCGGCTTTCACACCCCGATTCATGGCACTGAAAGCGTCCCCAGCAATCACTCCCCGGGTCATGGCACTTAAAGGATGCAAGGCCCTCACACCCAGGGTCATGGACCTAAAGGGGTGCCCAGCCCTCACACCACGGATCATGGGGTTGAAGCGGTTCCCGCCCCTCACACCCTGGGTCATGATGCTGGATGGGTGCCCGTCCCTCACACCCCGGGTCATGGCACTGCAGGGGTGCCTGGCCCTCACACCCCGCTTCATGGTGCTGAAGGGATGCCCGGCTTTCACACCCCGATTCATGGCACTGAAAGGGTCCCGGCCCTCAAACCCCAGGTCATGGTGTCTGAGGGGTTCCTGGCCCTCACACCCCGGGTCATGTCACTAAAGGGGTGCCCGGCCCTCACACCCCGGGACATGGGGTTGCAGCGGTTCCCGGCCCTCACACCCTGGGTTATGGTGCTGATGGGGTGCCCGGCCCTCACACCACGATTCTTGGCACTGAAATCGAGCCCGGCCCTTACACCCTGGATCATGGTGCTGAAGGGGTGCAGGGCCCTCACACCCCGGGTTATGGCACTGAAGGTGTGCCCGAACCTCACACCCCGGGTCATGGTCCTGGAGGTGTGCCCGAACCTCACACCCCGGGTTATGTCACTGAAAGGGTGTCCGGCCCTCAAACCCCGGGTCATGTCACTGAAGGGGTGCCCGGCCCTCACACCCCGGGTCATGGCACTGAAGGGGTTTCCGGCGCTCACACCCCGGGTCATGGTTCTGGAGGGGTGCCCGGCTCTCACACCCCGGGTCATGTCACTGAAAAGGTGCCCGGCCCTCATCCCGGGTCATGTCAATTAAGGGGTGCCCAGCTCTCACACCCTGGTGATTTCACTGAAGGGGGTGCCTGGCCCTAACTTTACCCGGGTCACGGCACTGAAGAATTGCCGCCCTCCACCCCAGGTCATGGTGCTAATGGGGTGCCTGTTGCCACCCAGGTCATGTGAAGAGGTGCGGCCTCACACAGTTCACTTGCTGTAGGGTGCCCTGCCCCCACCCCGGCTCGTGTCGCAGCAGGGGTGCAGGCGCTCACAGGGTCATGGTGCTGGAGGGGTGCCCGCCCCTCATCCCCCGGGTAATGTCACTAAAGGGGTGCCCGGCGTTCACACCCCGGGTCATGTCACTGAAAAGGTGCACGGCCCTCACACCCCGGGTCATGGACCTAAAGGGGTGCCCGGACCTCACACCCTGGGTCATGGGGTTGAAGCGGTTCCTGGTACTCACACCACGGGTCATGGAGCTGAAGGGGTGCCCGGCCATCACACCCCGATTCATGGCACTGAAAGGGTGCCCGGCCCTCACACCCTGGGTCATGGCACTGAAAAGGTGCCCTTCCCTCACACCCCAGGTCATGTCTCTGAAGGGGTGCACGGCCCTCACACCCAGGGTCATGGACCTAAAGGGGTGCCCGGCCCTCACACCCCGGGTAATGGGGTTGAAGCGGTTCCCGGTCCTCACACCACCGGTCATGGAGCTAAAGGGGTGCTCCGCCATCACACCCCGATTCATGGGACTGAAAGGGTGCCGGGCCCTCACACCCCGGGTCATGGCACTGAATAGGTGCTAGGTCCTCACACCCCGGTTCATAGCTCTGTCGGGGTGCCCGGGCCTCCCACCCCGTTTCATGGCACTTAAGGGGTGCCCGGCCCTCACACCCCGGCTCATGGCACTGAAGGGGTGTCCGGCCCTGACGCCCTGTGTCATGTCACTGAAGGGGTGCCCGGCCCTCACACCCCGGGTCATGGCACTGAAGCGGTGCCCGGCCGTCACACCCCTGGCCATGGCACTGAAGGTATGCCCAGCCCTCACACCCCTGGTGATAGAGCTAAACGAGTGCCCGGCCCTCACCCCCCGTGTCATGGCACTGAAGGAGGGACCGGCCCTCAAACCCCGGGTGATGGCACTGAAGGAGTGACCGGCCCTCACACCCCGGGTCATGGCACTGAAGGTATGCCCAGCCCTCTTTCAACTGGTCATAGGCAAGCTTGAGTGCTCGGCCCTCTCCTCCCGGAGTCCTTGGCACTGAAGGAGGACCGACCCTCACCCGGGTCATGGCACTGAAGGAGTGCCAGGCCCCACCCGGGTCATATCATTGAAGGGGTGCCCGTCCCTCACACCCAGGGTCATATCACTGAAAAAATGCCCGGCCCTCACACCCCGGGTCATAGCTCTGAAGGCGTGCCCGGCCCTCATACCCCGGGTCATGGCACTGAAAAGGTTCCCGGCCCTCACACCCCGTGTCAGTAAAGGGGTGCCCGGCCCTCACACTCTGGTTCATAGCTCTGTAGGGGTGCCCGGCCCTCACACCCCGTTTCATGGCACTAAAGGGGTGCCCGGCCCTCACATCCCGGCTTATGGCACTGAAGGGTTGCCCGGCCCTGACGCCGAGGGTCATGTCACTGAAGGGGTGCCCGGCCCTCACACCCCTATTCATGGCACTGAAGGGGTCACCGGCCCTCACACCCCGGTTCATAGCACTGTAGGGGTGCCCGGCCTTCACACAGCGATTCATGGCACTGAAAGAGTGCCCGGCCCTCACACCCCGGTTCATGACACTGAAGGGGTGCCCGGCCCTCACACTCCGGGTCATGGTGCTGGAGGGGTGCCCGGCCCTCACACCCTGGGTCATGTCACTAAAGGGGTGCCCGGCCCTCGCTACCCGGGTCATGTCACTGAAGGGGTTCACGGCCCTCACACCCCGGGTCATGGACCTAAAGGGGTGCATGGTCCTCACACCCCGGGTCATGGACCTAAAGGGTTGCCCGGCCCTGACGCCCCGGGTCATGTCACTGAAGGGGTGCCCGGCCCTCACACCCCTATTCATGGCACTGAAGGGGTGCACGGCCCTCACACCCAGGTTCACAGCACTGTAGGGGTGCCCGGCCTTCACACCCCGTTTCATCGCACTGAAAGGGTGCCCGACCCTCACACCCCGTTTCATGGCACTTAAAGGGTGCACGGCCCTCACACCCCGGGTCATGGACCTAAAGGGGTGTCCGGCCCTCACACCACGGATCATGGGGTTGAAGCGGTTCCCTGCCCTTACACCCCGGGTCAGGGTGTTGGAGGGGTGCCCGGCCCTCACACCCCGGTTCATGTCACTGAAGGGGTGCCCGGCCCTCACACCCCGGGTCATGGCACTGAAGGGGTGCCTGGCCCTCACACCCCGGGTCATGGTGCTGAAGGGGTGCCCGGCTTTCACACCCCGATTCATGGCACTGAAAGGGTCCCCTTCCCTCACACCCAGGGTCATGGCACTTAAAGGGTGCACGGCCCTCACACCCCGGGTCATGGACCTAAAGGGGTGTCCGACCCTCACACCACGGATCATGGGGTTGAAGCGGTTCCCGGCTAATAAACCCCGGGTCAGGGTGCTGGAGGGGTGCCCGGCCCTCACACCCCAGTTCATGTCACTGAAGGGGTGCCCGGCCCTCACACCCCGGGTCATGGCACTGAAGGGGTGCCTGGCCCTCACACCCCTGGTCATGGTGCTGAAGGGGTTCCCGGCTTTCACACCCCGATTCCTGGCACTGAAGGGGTGCCCGGCCCTCACACCTCGGGTCATGGTGCCTGAGGGGTGCCCGGCCCTCACACCCCGGGTCATGGGGTTGAAGCGGTTCCCTGCCATCACACCCCGGGTCATGGTGCTGATGGGGTTCCTGGCCCTCACACCCCGATTCTTGGCACTGAAATCGAGCCCGGCCATAACACTCTGGGTAATGGTGCTGAAGGGGTGCCCGGCCCTCACACCCCGATTCATTTCACTGAAGTGGTGCCGGACCCTCACACCCCGGGTCATGTGAAGGGGTGCCCGGCCCTCACACCCCAGTTTGCAGCACTGTAGGGGTGCCCGGACCTCACACCCCGTTTCATGGCACTGAAAGGGTGCCGGGCCCTCACACCCCGGTTCATGACACTGATGGGGTGCCCGGCCCTCACACCCCGGGTCATGGCACTGATGGGGTGCACGGCCCTCACACCCCAGGTCATGGACCTAAAGGGGTGCCCAGCCCTCACACCACGGGTCATGGGGTTGAAACGGTTCCCGGCCCTCACACCCCGGGTCATTTTGGTGGAGGGATGCCCGTCCCTCACACCCAGGGTCATGGCACTGCAGGGGTGCCTGGCCCTCACACTCCGGGTCATGGTGCTGAAGGGATGCTCGGCTTTCACACCCCGATTCATGGCACTGAAAAGGTCCCCGACCCTCAAAACCCGGGTCATGGTGTCTGAGGGGTGCCCGGCCCTCACACCCCGGGTCATGTCACTAAAGGGGTGCCCGGCCCTCAAACCCCGGGTCATGTCATTGAAGGTGTGCCCGAACTTCACACCCCGGGTCAAGTCATTGAAGGTGTGCCCGAACCTCACACCCCGGGTTATGGTGCTGATGGGGTGCCCGGCCCTCACAACCCGGTTCTTGGCACTGAAGAGGTGCACGGCCCTTACACCCCGGGTCATGGACCTAAAGGGGTGCCCGGACCTCACACCCTGGGTCATGAGGTTGAAGCGGTTCCTGGTCTTCACACCACGGGTCATGGAGCTGAAGGGGTGCTCGGACATCACACCACGATTCATGGCACTGAATGGGTACCCGGCCCTCACACCCCGGGTCATGGCACTGAAAAGGTGCCCGGCCATTACACCCCGGGTCATGTCTCTGAAGGGGTGTACGGCCGTCACACCCAGGGTCATGGACCTAAAGGGGTGCCCGGCCCTCACACCCCGGGTAATGGGGTTGAAGCGGTTCCCGGTCCTCACACTACCGGTCATGGAGCTGAAGGGGTGCTCGGCCATCACACCCCGATTCATGGCACTGAAAGGGTGCCGGGCCCTCACACCCCGGGTCATGGCACTGAATAGGTGCTAGGTCCTCACACCCCGGTTCATAGCTCTGTCGGGGTGCCCGGGCCTCCCACCCCGTTTCATGGCACTTAAGGGGTGCCCGGCCCTCACATCCCTATTCATGGCACTGAAGGGGTGTCCGGCCCTGACGCCCTGGGTCATGTCTGAAGAAATTTGGCCCTCACACCCAGGTCATGGCACTGAAGCGGTGCCCGGCCGTCACATCCCTGGCCATGGCACTGAAGGTATGCCCGTCCCTCACACCCCTGGTCATAGAGCTAAACGAGTGCCCGGCCCTCTCCTCCCGGGTCATGGCACTGAAAGAGGGACCGGCCCTCACACCCCGGGTCATGGCACTGAAGGAGTGACCGGCCCTCACACCCCGGGTAATGGCACTGAAGGTATGCCCGACCCTCACACAACTGGTCATAGAGCTAAACGAGTGCCCGGCCCTCTCCTCCCGGGTCATGGCACTGAAGGAGGGACCGGCCCTCACACCCCGGGTCATGGCACTGAAGGAGTGCCCGGCCCTCACCCCCCGGGTCATATCATTGAAGGGGTGCCCGGCCCTCACACCCAGGGTCATATCACTGAAAAAATGCCCGGCCCTCACACCCCGGGTCATAGCTCTGAAGGCGTGTCCGGCCCTCATGCCCCGGGTCGCCGCACTGAAAAAGGTGCCAGCCTCACCATGTCGCTGTGAATGGGTGCCGCCCTCACCTCTGGTTCATAGCTCTGTAGGGGGTGCCCAGCCCTCAAACCCCGTTCATGGCACCCCCTAAGGGTGCCCGGCCCTCACATCGGCTCATGGCACTCAAGGGTTGCTGCCCAGCCACAAACGCCCAGAGTTCATGTCTGAAGGGGTGCCCTGCCCTCCACCCCTATCCCTTGGCACTGAAGGGTGACCAGCCCCCCCACCCAGTTCATAGCACTGTAGGGGGTGCCAGCCTTCACCCCGCGATTCATGGCACTGAAAAGGTGCCCGACCCTCACACGGTGTTCATAACTTCGATGGAGTGCCTGGCCCTCCACCTCCCGGGTCGCTGGTGCTGGAGGTGCCCGGCCCTCACCCTGGGTCATGTACTAATAAGGTGCCCGGCCCTCACACCCCGGGTCATGTCACTGAAGGGGTTCACGGCCCTCACACCCCGGGTCATGGACCTAAAGGGGTGCATGGCCCTCACACCCCGGGTGATGGACCTAAAGGGTTGCCCGGCCCTGACGACCCGGGTCATGTCACAAAAGGGTTGCCCGGCCCTCACAAACCTATTCATGGCACTGAAGGGGTGCACGCCCCTCACACCCCGGTTCACAGCACTGTAGGGGTGCCCGGCCTTCACACCCCGTTTCATCGCACTGAAAGGGTGCCCGGCCCTCACACCCCGTTTCATGACACTGAAAGGGTGCCCGGCCCTCACACCCCGTGTCATGGCACTGAAAGGGTGAACGGCCCTCACTCCCCGGGTCATGGACCTAAGGGTGCCCGGCCCTAACACCCTGGATCATGGTGCTGAAGGGGTTCCCAGCCCTCACACCCCGGGTCATGGCACTGAAGGTGTGCCCGAACCTCACACCCCGGGTCATGGCACTGAAAAGGTCCCCGGCCCTCACACCCCGGGTCATGGCACTTAAAGGGTGCACGGCCCTCACACCCCGGGTCATGGACCTAAAGGGGTGTCCGGCCCTCACACCACGGATCATGGGGTTGAAGCGGTTCCCGGCCCTTACACCCCAGGTCATGGTGCTGGAGGGGTGCCCGGCCCTCACACCCCGGTTCATGTCACTGAAGGGGTGCCCGGCCCTCACACCCCGGGTCATGGCACTGAAGGGGTGCCTTGCCCTCACACCCCGGGTCATGGTGCTGAAGGGGTTCCCGGCTATCACACCCCGATTCCTGGAACTGAAGGGGTGCC
>NW_024714878.1:0-35884 GCF_018991925.1 Homarus americanus
AAAGTCCCAAGATGGAGCATAACAAAGTCCCCTGATCGATTATAACAAAGTCCCCCGGTCGAGTATAGCAAAGGGCCCTGATCCAGTAAGACAAACTCTCCAGATCGAGTATAACAAAGTCCTCTGATCGAGTACAACAAAGCCCCCTGGACAAGTAAAACAAAGTTCCCTGATCGTGTATAACAAAGTCCCCTTATCGAGTATAACAAAGTCCCCTGATCGAGTATAACAGAGGCCCATGTCGAGAATATCAAAGTCCCCTGATCGAGTATAACAAAAGTCCCCTGATGGAGTATAACAAAGTCCCCTGATCGAGTAAAACAAAGTCCCCTCATCGATTATAACAAAGTCCCCTGGTCGAGTATAACAAAGGGCCCTGATCGAGTAAGACAAAGTCCCCTGATCGAGTATAACAAAGCCCCTGATCGAGTATAACAAAGCCCCCTGGACGAGTATAACAAAGTCCCCTGAACCGAGAATAACAAATTACCCTAATCGAGTATAACAAAGTCCTCTGGTCGAGTATGAAAAAGTCCCCTGATCGAGTATAACAAAGTCCCCTGGTCGAGTATAAAAAAATCCCCTGATCGAGTGTAACAAAGTCCCCTGGTCGAGTATAACTAAGTACCCTCATCGAGTAAAACAAAGGCCCCTCATCGAGTATAGCAAAGTCCATTGGTCAAATATAGGAAAGTCCACCGATCGAGTATAACAAAGTCCCCCGATCTTTTATAACAAAGGCCTCTGGTCGAGTATGACAAAGTCCCCTGATCAAGTATAAAAAAGTCTCCTGGTCGAGAATAACAAAGTCCCCATATCAAGTATAACAAAGTCCTCTGGTTGATTATGACAAAGTCCCCTGATCGAGTATAACAAAGCCCCCTGGACGAGTATAACAAAGTCCACTGATCCGAGTATAACAAATTCCCCTAATCGAGTATAACAAAGTCCTCTGGTCGAGTATGAAAAAGTCCCCTGATCGAGTATAACAAAGTCCCCTGATTGAGTATAACAAAGTTCTCTGGTCGGGTATAAAAAAGTCCCCTTATCGAGTATAACAAAGTCCCCTGGTCGAGTATAACAAAGTCCCCTCATCGAGTAAAACAAAGGCCCCTCATCGAGTATAGCAAATTTCATTGGTCAAATATAGGAAAGTCCACCGATCGAGTATAACAAAGTCCCCCGATCTTTTATAACAAAGGCCTCTGGTCGAGTATGACAAAGTCCCCTGATCAAGTATAAAAAAGTCTCCTGGTCGAGTATAACAAAGTCCCCTGATCGAATATAACAAAGTCCCCTGGTCGAGTAAAGCAAAGTCCCCTGGTCGAGTATAACAAAGCCCCCTCATCGAGTATAACAAAGGCCCCTAATCGAGTATAACAAAGTCCCCTGATCGAGTACAACAAAGTCCCCTATTCGAGAATAACAAAGTCCCTTGGTTGAGTATAACAAAGTCCCCTGATTGAGTATAACATATCCCCTGATCAAGTATAACAAAGTCCTCTGGTTGAGTATGACAAAGTCCCCTGATCAAGTATAAAAAAGACTCCTGGTCGAGTATAACAAAGTCTACTGATCGAATATAACAAAGTTCCCTGGTCGAGTAAAGCAAAGTCTCCTGGTCGAGTATAACAAAGCCCCCTCATCGAGTATAACAAAGTCCCCTGATCAAGTATAAAAAAGACTCCTGGTCGAGTATAACAAAGTCCTCTGGTCGAGTATAAAAAAGTCCCCTGATCGCATATAACAAAGTCTCCTGGTCGAGTATAACAAAGTCCCCTGATCGAGTATAACAAAGGCCCATCATTGAGTATAACAAAGTCCATTGGTCAAGTACATAAAAGTACCCTGGTCGAGTATAACAAAGTCCCCAAATTAAGTATAACAAAGTCCCCTCATCGAGTATAACATATCCCCTGATCAAGTATAACAAATTCCTCTGGTCGAGTATAACAAAGTCCCCTGATCGAGTATAACAAAGTCCCCAGGTCGAGTATAACAAAGTCCCCAGATCGAATATAACAAAGTCCCCTGATCAAGTATAAAAAATCCCCTGGTCGAGTATAACAAAGTCACCTGGTCGAGTATAGCAACGTCCCCTGGTCGAGTATAACAAAGCCCCCTCATCGACAATAACAAAGGCCCCTAATCGAGTATAACAAAGTTCCCTGATCGAGTATAACAAAGTCCCCTGATCGAGTATAGCAAAGGGCCCTGATCCAGTAAGACAAAGTCTCCAGATCGAGTATAACAAAGTCCCCTGATAGAGTATAACAAAGTCCCCTGGACAAGTATAACAAAGTTCCCTGATCGTTTATAACAAAGTTCCCTGATCGAGTATAACAAAGTCCCCTGGTCCAGTATAACAAAGTCCTCTGGTCGAGTATAAAAAAGTCTCCAGTATAACAAAGTCCCCTGATCGAGTATAACAAAGTCTCCTGGCCCAGTATAACAAAGTCCCCAGATCGAGCATAACAAAGTCCCCTGATCGATTATAACAAAGTCCCCTGGTCGAATATAACAATGGACCCTGATCGAGTAAGACAAAGTCACTTCATCGAGTATAACAAAGTCCCCTGATCGAGATTAACAAAGCCCCCTGGACGAGTATAACAAAGTCCCCTGAACCGAGTATAACAAAGTCCGCTGATCGAGTATAACATATATCCTGATCGTGTATAACAAAGTCCCCTGGTCGAGTATGACAAAGCCCTCTCATCGAGTATAACAAAGGCCTCTAATCGAGTATAACAAAGCCCCCTGATCGAGTATAACAAAGTCCCTTGATCGAGTATAAGAAAGTCCCCTGGTTGAGTATAAAAAAGTCCCCTGATCAAGTATAACAAAGTCCCCTGGTTGAGCATAACAAAGTCCCGTGATCGAGTATAACATATCACCTGATCGAGTATAACAAAGTCCCCTGGACAAGTATAACAAAGTTCCCTGATCGTTTATAACAAAGTTACCTGATCGAGTATAACAAAGTCCCCTGGTCCAGTATAACAAAGTCCTCTGGTCGAGGATAAAAAAGTCCCTTGATCGCATATAACAAAGTCCCCTGGTCGATTATAACAAAGGCCCCTCATTGAGTATTACAAAGGCCATTGGTCAAGTATAAAAAGTCCCCTGGTCGAGGATAACAAAGTCCCCTGATAGGGTATAACAAAGTCCTCTGGTCGAGTATAAAAAAGTCCCCTGATCGAGTATAACAAAGTTCCATGATCGAGTAAAACAAAGTCCCCTGGTCCAGTATAACAAAGTCCTATGGTCGAGGATAAAAAAGTCCCTTGATCGCATATAACAAAGTCCCCTTGTCGAGTATAACAAAGGTCCCTCATTGAGTATAACAACGGCCATTGGTCAAGTATAAAATGTCCCCTGGTCGAGTATAACAAAGTCCCCTGATAGCGTATAACAAAGTCCTCTGGTCGAATATAAAAAAGTCCCCTGATCGAGTATAACAAATGCCCCTCATCGAGTATATTAAAGTCCATTGGTCATGTATAAAAAAGTCCCCTGATCGTGTATAACAAAGTCCCCTGATCGAGTATAAAAAAGTCCCCTGATCGAGTATAACAAAGTCCCCTGGTTGAGCACAACAAAGTCCCCTGATCGAGTATAACATATCCCCTCATCGAGTATAACAAAGTCCTCTGGTCGAGTATATAAAAGTCCCCTGATCGCGTATAACATATGCCCTGATCAAGTATAACAAAGTTCTCTGGTTGAGTATAACAAAATCCCCTTATCGAGTATAACAAAGTCCCCTAATCGAGTATAACAAAGGCCTCTGGTCGAGTATAACAAAGTCCCCTGATCGAGTATAACAAAAGTCCCCTGATCGAGTATAGCAAACGGCCCTGATCCAGTAAGACAAAGTCTCCTGATCGAGTATAACAATGTCCCCTGATCGAGTATAACAAAGTCCCCTGGACAAGTATAACAAAGTTCCCTGATCGTTTATAAAAAGTTCCCTGATCGAGTGTAACAAAGTCCCCTGACAGGGTATAACAAAGTCCTCTGGTCGAGTATAAAAAAGTCCCCTGATCGAGTATAACAAAGTCCCCTCATTGAGTATAACAAAGGCCATTGGTCAAGTATAAAAAGTCCCCTGGTCGAGTATAACAAAGTCCCCTGACAGGGTATAACAAAGTCCTCTGGTCGAGTATAAAAAAGTCCCCTGATCGAGTATAACAAAGTCCCCTGGTCGAGTATAACAAAGTCCCCTGATCGAGTATAACAAACGCCCCTCATCGAGTATAACAAAGTCCCCTGATCAAGTATAACAAAGCCCCCTGGACAAGTATAACAAAGTTCCCTGATCGTTTACAACAAAGTTCCCTGATCGAGTATAAGAAAGTCCCCTGGTCCAGTATAACAAAGTCCCCTGATCGAGTATAACAAAGTCTCCTGGCCCAGTATAACAAAGTCCCCAGATCGAGCACAACAAAGTCCCCTGATCGAGTATAACATATCCCCTCATCGAGTATAACAAAGTCCTCTGGTCGAGTATAAAAAAGTCCCCTGATCGCGTATAACATATGCCCTGATCAAGTATAACAAAGTTCTCTGGTTGAGTATAACAAAATCCCCTTATCGAGTATAACAAAGTCCCCTAATCGAGTATAACAAAGGCCTCTGGTCGAGTATAACAAAGTCCCCTGATCGAGTATAACAAGAGTCCCCTGATCGAGTATAGCAAAGGGCCCTGATCCAGTAAGACAAAGTCTCCTGCTCGAGTATAACAAAGTCCCCTGATCGAGAATAACAAAGTCCTCTGGACAAGTATAACAAAGTTCCTGATCGTTTATAACAAAGTTCCCTAATCGAGTATAACAAAGTCCCCTGTTCCAGTATAACAAAGTCCTCTGGTCGAGTATAAAAAAGTCCCCTAATCGCATATAACAAAGTCCCCTAGTCGAGTATAACAAAGTCCCCTGATCGAGTATAACAAAGGCCCCTCATTGAGTATAACAAAGGCCATTGGTAAAGTATAAAAAGTCCCCTGGTCGAGTATAACAAAGTCCCCTGACAGGGTATAACAAAGTCCTCTGGTCGAGTATAAAAAAGTCCCCTGATCGAGTATAACAAAGTCCCCTGGTCGAGTATAACAAAGTCGCCTGATCGAGTATAACAAACGCCCCTCATCGAGTATAACAAAGTCCCCTGATCAAGTATAACAAAGCCCCCTGGACAAGTATAACATAGTTCCCTGATCGTTTACAACAAAGTTCCCTGATCGAGTATAAGAAAGTCCCCTGGTCCAGTATAACAAAGTCCCCTGATCGAGTATAACAAAGTCTCCTGGCCCAGTTTAACAAAGTCCCCAGATCGAGCATAACAAAGTCCCCTGATCGATTATAACAAAGTCCCCGGTCGAATATAACAAAGGACCCTGATCGAGTAAGACAAAGTCCCCTCATTGAGTATAATAAAGTCCCCTGATCGAGTATAACAAAGCCCCCTGGATGAGTATAACAAAGTCCCCTGAACCGAGTATAACAAAGTCCGCTGATCGAGTATAACATATCCCCTGATCGAGTATAACAAAGTCCCCTGGTCGAGTATGACAAAGCCTCCTCATCGAGTATAACAAAGGCCCCTAATCGTGTATAACAAAGTCCCCTGATGGAGTATAACAAAGTCCCCTGATCGAGTATAACAAAGTCCCCTGGTTGAGTATAACAAAGTCCCCTGATCGAGGCATAAATGGTAAAGTCCCTGGTTGAGCACACAACAAAGTCCCCTGATCGGTATAACATATCCCCTCATCGAGTATATAACAAAGTCCTCTAGTCGAAGTATAAAAAGTCCCCTGATCGCGTATAACATATGCCCTGATCAAGTATACAAAGTTCTCTGGTTGAGTATAACAAAATCCCCTTTATCGAGAGAGCAACAAAAGTCCCCCAATCAGAGTATAACAAAGGCCCTGGTCGAGTATAACAAAGTCCCCTGATCGAGTATAACAAGAGTCCCCTGATCGAGTATATAAAGCGGGCCCCGATCCAGTACAAAAGTCTCCTGCCTGAGTAACAAAAGTCCCCTGATCGAGAATAACAAAGTCCTCTGGACAAGTATAACAGTTCCTGATCGTATGGGCTGCAGTTCCCTAATCGAGTATAACAAAGTCCCCTGTTCCTGTATATAATAAAGTCCTCTGGTCGAGTATAAAAAAAGTCCCCTAATCGCATATAACAAAGTCCCCTAGTCGAGTATAACAAAGTCCCTTGATCGAGTATAACAAAGGCCCTCATTGAGCAGGCAACAGCTATTATCAGCTATAAAAGTCCCCTGTCGAGTATATAACAAAAAGTCCCTGACAGGTACAAAGTTCCTGGTCGAGTATAAAAGTCCCTGATCGAGTATAACAAAGTCCCTGGTCGAGTATACCGTCCCTGATCGAGTATAACAAACGCCCCTTCATCGAGTATAACAAAGTCCCCCGATCATATAACAAAGCCCTGACAAGTATAACAAAGTTCCCTGATCGTTTACTGATCGAGTATAAAGGAAAGTCCCTGGTCCAGTATAACAAAGTCCCTGATCGAGTATAACAAAGTCTCCTGGCCCAGTATAACAGCCCCCAGATCGAGCATAACAAAGTCCCTGATCGATTATAACAAGTCCCCGGTCGAATATAACAAAGGACCCTGATCGAGTAAGACAAAGTCCCTCATTGAGTATAATAAAGTCCCTGATCGAGTATAACAAAGCCCACTGGATGAGTATAACAAAGTCCCTGAACCGAGTATAACAAAGTCCGCTGATCGAGTATAACATATCCCTGATCGAGTATAACAAAGTCCCTGGTCGAGTATGACAAAGCCCCTCATCGAGTATAACAAAGGCCCCTAATCGTGTATAACAAAGTCCTGATGGAGTATAACAAAGTCCCCTGATCGAGTATAACAAAGTCCCTGGTTGAGTATAACAAAGTCCCTGATCGAGTATAACATATCCTTGATCAAGTATAACAAAGTCCTCTGGTCGAGTATAAAAAGTCCCCGATCGAGGTATAAAAGTCCCTGGTTGAGCATAACAAAGTCCTGGACAAGTATAACAAAGTTCCTTGATCGTTTATAACAAAGTTCCTTAATCGAGTATAACAAAGTCCCCTGGTCCAGTATAACAAAGTCCTCTGGTCGAGTATAAAAGTCCCTGATCGCATATACCAAAGTCCCTGGTCGAGTATAAGAAAGTCCCTGGATCGAGTATAACAAGGCCCTCATTGAGTATAATAGGCCATTGGTCAAGTATAAAAGTCCCTGGTCGAGTATAACAAAGTCCCTGGTCGAGTATAACAAAAGTCCCCTGATCGAGTATAACAGGCCCCTCATCGAGTATAACAAAGTCCATTGGTCATGTATAAAAATTCCCTGATCGAGTATAACAAAGTCCCTGATCGAGTATAAAAAGTCCCCTGATCAAGTATAACAAAGTTATCTGGTTGAGTATAACAAAGTCCCTTATCGAGTATAACAAAGTCCCTAATCGAGTATAACAAAGGCCTCTGGTCGAGTATAACAAAGTCCCTGATCGAGTATAACAAAAGTCCCCTGATCGAGTATAACAAAGTCCCTGATCGAGTATAAAAGTCCCCTGGTCCAGTACATCAAAGTCCCCTGATCGAGTATAAAAAGTCCTGGCTCTGTACAACAAAGTCCTAGATCGAGCATAACAAAGTCCCCTGTTCGATTATAACAAAGTCCCCTGATCGAGTATAACAAAGTCCCTAATCGAGGTAAAACAAAGGCCCTTGAACCGAGTATAACACATTCCCTGATCGGAGTATCACGTTCAGTATGTGTCAGGGTTACTGTGGGGTTCAGGATATTTGATTCACACTCAGGATGGGATGGAGAAAGGAAACTCACAATGTGCTCTCTATATACATGTTGTATTGGATGTACAATGCAGCTTGGTGCTGGGAAGGCAGCATGGTTACAAGCGTGATGTAGAGAGAGCTGGTTGGTGAGGACGCTCAGAGAAGGATAGCTTGTGGGTCGCCATGCTCGCCGGCGTGAGAGAGGACCGCCAGGCAGGCGGAGGAGGAGCGAAGGCCGCCAGGCAGCGGCGGAGGAGGAGGTGTTGCTGGCTGCGGCTGTAGGTAGAAAGGGAGAGATACGATACGATACGAAGTCTTTAGTTAAGAGGTGAAAGAAGATTATTAGGAGTTGAAGGAAAAGTGGTGAAACTCAAATACAGTAGGAGTAGAAAGAATCTGGGCTCAACCAGATCGCTTCATCTTTCTTATTGGTGTTTTGTCTTTGTTCTGCTCCCTTGGGTCGTCAGACCTTTGTATTAATATTGGTTTATTTATATAATGCTGCTTATTATTATTATTTGTTATTGTTGGAGTTAGTGAGCCCGCCCAGGTCCTTGTGTAACTGGGAGGGTAGTCACATTTTTTTTTTGAGGTGTTAGTTAAGTGTTAGTTGTGTTAGTCTAAAGGTACACTGTATGGAGAGGCCTGCCAGGTTCTTAGTGGAGCTGGTTGGTCACTCTCATCTTTATTCCTCTAGTAATGTTTTATGTAAAAATGTGTATGTTGAGGCAGGAGGTGGTTCAATTACTTCTTCCTGGCTGATATAGCTGGGAGGGTAATCACATTATTATTATTAATATTATTAATATTTATTTATTTATTTATTTATTTATTTATTTATTTATTTTTTTTTGAGTTAGTGAGCCCGCCCAGGTCCTTGTGTAGCTGGGAGGGTAGTCACATTTTTTTTTTTTTTTACTAAGATGTTAGTTCAATGTTAAATGTTAAATGTTAAATATTAGTTATGTTAGTCTAAAGGTACACTGTATGGAGAGGCCTGCCAGGTTCTTGTGGAGCTGGTAGGTCACTCTCATCTTTTATTCTCTCTATTAATGTTTTATATGTATATTGGGGCAGGAGATGGTTCAATTACTTTCTTCCTGGCTGATTTAAACCAACTGTGTTCTTGGAATTCTTCGTTGTCTATATTATTTATCCAGTTTTGATATGTTTCTGTGTTAAGTTCAGTCACTTTTTTCCAAATATTTACAGCTTTGTTGTGTATATCTACATTGATTGCTAAGAGGTTTGCTCTCTTGTGTAGCTGTTCATTATTGATGTGGTCTGTATATTTTATGTTATATATAAATCTGAGGGCTATATTTTGTACTGTTTGTAACCTTTTAATGCACGTTTTACTAAGGGTGTTCAATGGGATGGGTGGGTAGTAGGGTGTGTCAATTTAGGGGGTGAACTGGCTAAATTGAAAATCGAATAATTTGGTAGCAATTTATTGTAGTCTTTAAGCATGCAAAACAATATTCTGGCATAAATTTTTTTTTATAATAAGTCCTACCTACATCAAATGGATTTTTAAATGTACATATTTGTGAATTTATAACATAACCAGCGTTTGCACACATGTTACTGTTTCAAGTTTCAAATTATTATATTTTATTATCCGTAGTCTATTTGAAAGTAACCAATGCCTTCATACTCTCTTTGCTTTGGTTTCTTGTCATCAGTAGTCTGCTTGCTATTTGTGCTTTGATGTAACCTTCTCGCCTCTCGTGGCTGTAAACATGGCCCGCTGCTTCTGTGACCATTTTCACACATCTCTCCACACTTTGAGTGTGGGAAGGCCACTTCGGCACCTGCATTGGAGTCTCTTTAAGGTTTCTCAATTCTTGGCTAGTTAGACTTGTTGTCAATGGTGGCTCTAAGACTTCCAAACTCAAGTCAACCAATTCTGACAATTTGGTGGCATTGACGTTTATTGGGGGAACTTTTCTTGAATGAAACGAACAGTCTCCCAACTGGTCGTCATCTATTAGCGTTCCTCTAATCTTTAGAATGACTTCTACAGCCTCGGTTCGGAGATTGGTACATTGACTGCAAAGCATTGCTTGCAAAACTGCTTCTGATCGAGCATACCAAGCGGACCTTCTTGCCACAGGTAACACGATGTCCCTCACTACCTTCCTCTGTGTTCTTACTAGCTGCAATTGAAACAAAAGGTGATTGGGCCCATCCACCCACATAGGATTAAGTTTCACACTAAACCACTGGGGAAGATAAACTCCAATAATAAATTCAACAATTAACCTCAAATTCTTCAGCACTTTGCCCTTCAATTCGTGTTTGGAAATCCAAATCCTGCAGAAACGAAGAGCTGTAGTTAACCAACGGCTGTGACTGACAGGTCCAATCTCCAAGAGAGCCAATGACTGAGGCACTTCTCCTGATCTTATTGCTTGGGCAATACAATAAGCATAGGATTGATCTGTGCTGAGATCTTTGATGACTCCTTCAGACAATGCCGGAAGGGGAGGGCCAACTTCGACCTTTGGAAAGGTTGTATTTTTTTCAAGTTGTGTTGCTTCATCCAGCATGATGCCAAGGGGACCTGACCACTTGTTGTTGCTCTTTGTAGGACCATCAAGTTCCTGGATGAGATGACGAAGAGGTAGCTCGCCTGTATGTAAATCACATACAATCCAAACAAGTCTTCTTCCTAGTTTTTTCTCTAAATGCGTCATTACACCCTAGTGGGTAGTAGGGTGTGTCAATTTTGTCAACATGTTAAAAATCAAATTTGGTAGTCAAAATATTGTGCCTCTTTATGTCTAAACTTGAGATTAGCAAACAAAAATGAATTGAAATAACCCTCACCTACATCAATTATACCTTAAAGTTTCAAATATCAGTATTTCAACAAATTAATGAGACTTGATTAGAATTATTCACTTGATATTAACTAATCTCATGTAAGCATATGGATTATGGAGTATTTTATGGTTCTATAGCTTGTGTACAATATGCATGTCAGAACATGAACATGAACAGGCTCTCCGTGTGGGACAGTTTAATTCTTGTTTTGACTTGTACCAAGCGTGAGGATAAGGCGCCCGGCTCACTCTCCTTCTAGATATCATAGACGGTGGTTTGCTCTCATTGCACTTGCACCTACTCTACCAGACGAATTCTACATTTTAATTATTGTAAGTAGGGCATATTGATTGTCGCAGTTACTTATATCATTGTATAAAACATTATGTTCTAAGAAATTATTATGTTATTTCTGTTACAGCATTTTTGATAAACAAATTTATATTTTTTGAAACAACAATTGAATTATGAAACATTGAAATATTTTTATATTTGTCAGATAGTGTGAAGATGTCAAAATTGAAGACAAGAAGTCAGTTGTCAACCCACTTGAGCCTGCTAGTTGGTAAAGGGAAGGAGCTTCCTGTATCAGAACTTCCAACAGTGAGAGACATGCTAAGATTAGGGTTACTCCTTCGAGAAAAAAATGCAAAGGACAGAAGGAACTATACAGATAAAGAACTCATAAATGACATGATAGTCCCTCTTCTGCATCAATGGACAAAAGCTAATGCACTATTCAAACCACCTGTGATTAATCAGTGTCGAACTATTGAGCTAAAACTAACGAAATTATGGCACAAAGCAGTTGAAACATCACTTGGTAAAGGAAACTTGGCCAGGAAAAATGAATTTCTGCACACACTTGATACTCTGTTTGACATTTTGACCTGCAAGTTCTCCATACAATTATGTTCTGAATCCAACTGTTCTCACTCAGGTAAGAGAGAAAATAATTCCCACATTGATTGTGGTTGTCCTCGTGAAAAGAAGATCCCTGTTTTAGAGCTTGAATTTATAAAGGCACAGAGGACAAAGGCAGAAGGCCAAGGAAGTATGCAAATGGGTTCAATAGATTATTCAGAAACAAAGAAGCAGATTGCTAATGCCAAGAAGAGAGAACAAATCCGAGAGAGGGAACAAAAGAAGAAAATGAAGAGTGAAGAAGCCATCCAAAGAGAGGAAGAGCTGTGTCAAGATGTTTATCACTTCTTTGATAGTTCTTCTGATGAACAGGAAGCAACATCAGATGATAGTTCCAAAGAGCCATCTGAACCTTTACCAAAGAAAATGAAATACAACACAAGAAATATTTCAAACATTGCTTTAGCTAGTATTCGCCACCATGCTGGACTTCGTGAGGCTGCAGAAATTGCAACTGCCGCTTGGATAGATGCAGGCCTCATCAGCCGAGAGGATGTATCTTTGGTGATAGATCATAATAAAATTAGAAGAGCACAAGAAAAAATAATGAAGGAAATATCTGATCAGCATGAAAAAGATTTAAGCGAGGGAGGGCTCTCCTGTCTTTTGTTTGATGGAAGAATAGATGACACAAAAGTTTTGCTAGAAGTAGAGGGAGTGAACAGAAAGTTTCCAGGTCTCATCAAAGAAGAACACTACTCTGTCTGTTCTGAGCCTGGTGGTCGGTTTTTGTTTCACTTTGCTCCCGAAACTGAAGTAGAAGGGAAGAAACATGCAGAGGTCATTGCTGATCATATTTTATGTTGGGTTCAGGAGAGAGGACTTGGCAGTTCACTGCAGGCTGTTGGTGGAGATTCAACTGCAGTGAACACCGGATGGCAGGGGGGTGTAATGACGCATTTAGAGAAAAAACTAGGAAGAAGACTTGTTTGGATTGTATGTGATTTACATACAGGCGAGCTACCTCTTCGTCATCTCATCCAGGAACTTGATGGTCCTACAAAGAGCAACAACAAGTGGTCAGGTCCCCTTGGCATCATGCTGGATGAAGCAACACAACTAGAAAAAAATACAACCTTTCCAAAGGTCGAAGTTGGCCCTCCCCTTCCGGCGTTGTCTGAAGGAGTCATCAAAGATCTTAGCACAGATCAATCCTATGCTTATTGTATTGCCCAAGCAATAAGATCAGGAGAAGTGCCTCAGTCATTGGCTCTCTTGGAGATTGGACCTGTCAGTCACAGCCGTTGGTTAACTACAGCTCTTCGTTTCTGCAGGATTTGGATTTCCAAACACGAATTGAAGGGCAAAGTGCTGAAGAATTTGAGGTTAATTGTTGAATTTATTATTGGAGTTTATCTTCCCCAGTGGTTTAGTGTGAAACTTAATCCTATGTGGGTGGATGGGCCCAATCACCTTTTGTTTCAATTGCAGCTAGTAAGAACACAGAGGAAGGTAGTGAGGGACATCGTGTTACCTGTGGCAAGAAGGTCCGCTTGGTATGCTCGATCAGAAGCAGTTTTGCAAGCAATGCTTTGCAGTCAATGTACCAATCTCCGAACCGAGGCTGTAGAAGTCATTCTAAAGATTAGAGGAACGCTAATAGATGACGACCAGTTGGGAGACTGTTCGTTTCATTCAAGAAAAGTTCCCCCAATAAACGTCAATGCCACCAAATTGTCAGAATTGGTTGACTTGAGTTTGGAAGTCTTAGAGCCACCATTGACAACAAGTCTAACTAGCCAAGAATTGAGAAACCTTAAAGAGACTCCAATGCAGGTGCCGAAGTGGCCTTCCCACACTCAAAGTGTGGAGAGATGTGTGAAAATGGTCACAGAAGCAGCGGGCCATGTTTACAGCCACGAGAGGCGAGAAGGTTACATCAAAGCACAAATAGCAAGCAGACTACTGATGACAAGAAACCAAAGCAAAGAGAGTATGAAGGCATTGGTTACTTTCAAATAGACTACGGATAATAAAATATAATAATTTGAAACTTGAAACAGTAACATGTGTGCAAACGCTGGTTTTGTTATAAATTCACAAATATGTACATTTAAAAATCCATTTGATGTAGGTAGGACTTATTATATAAAAAAATTTATGCCAGAATATTGTTTTGCATGCTTAAAGACTACAATAAATTGCTACCAAATTACTCGATTTTCAATTTAGCCAGTTCACCCCCTAAATTGACACACCCTAGTGGGTAGTCCATAATTGATTTAACAAGGGCAATATAAATCTTTCTTTTGTTATTAATGCTAAGGTTCTTAAAGCGTTTTATTTTTGATAATCTTATTCTTGCCTGTCGTTCTTTATCTTTTAAGTATGTTATATATCCTCTTTTTGTTAGTTTTAATCCAAGCATCCTACCTTCAGTGTCGTATGGGTATAGGTCCTGGTCGACTATTACTGGACTTGTTTTAATCTTGGCTATTGGTATTATCTTGAATTTGTTCTTATTTGTCCTGATTTTCCATTTTTTCTCAAAATCATTTATGTTTTTTATCGCTCTTACCGTGTAGAGTGCCATAAATTGAGTTGATTTTCCTGGGTATGATACTATTTGAGTAATATCATCAGCAAACATTACATATTCGCTAAAGGGGGTAGGTTGAGGTGTGTCTGAAGTATAAATTGTATATAGTGTTGGAGAAAGGCATCCTCCTTGAGGTACTCCACTCTCAAGATTAAACATAGTTCCCAAAAAGTTTCCAATTTGAATTTGTGCTCTCCTATCATCTAAATAGTTACACAATATTCTTAGCAAGTATTCGTTAAGTCCCAGTTTTAATATTTTATATTTCAAGCCTAAATGCCAAACTTTATCAAAAGCCTTAGAAACATCCCTTAAAATTATATTGATCTGGTTACCCTTGCTTTTTTCTATTGCAATTATTTCCGTTATTGTAGCTATTGCAGTTAGGGTATTTCTATTGGGCATAAATCCATGTTGTCTGTTGTTAGTTTTCCCATGTTGTGTTAAAAAGGCTATAAGTCTTGAATTTAATATTTTTTCCAATAGTTTCCCGGTAATTTCTAATAAAGATATTGGCCTGTAGTTTAATATTTCCTTATTGTCCTTACCCTCCTTAGGAATAAATATCATTTTAGCATATTTTAGTTTGTCTGGAAAGTAACCAGTTATTAAGCATGCGTTATAAATGTTTAATAGTGTATTTAAAATGTTTTCAGGTAGATTCATGATCATATTTCGTGTAATACCTGTGAGCCCAGGGCTTTTTCCTTAAATTTCCTCAGACAGTGCATCATTTCTCCCATGGTTATTATTTGATTATTAGGTAATAAGTTATAGTCTATATATTGCCTTGGGGTGATTCTATGTATTTGTCTTCCCATTTCTTCTTCTATCCTTTCTTCGTGTTCACTATCAAAATCTTCATTTTCCTCATCTGATATTTTAAAAACTTTTACCCATTCCCTTTTGAATGCTGACTCTTGTTCATTTTCCTCGTGCAATTTTGTTCCATTTTGGTCTTTAATGTATGGTGTTTTTTGCTTGTTGTGCCCCATCATCTTGTTTATGGAAGTCCAAAATGTTTTTGTGTCTTTAGTCATGTCAGCCGCCATTATAATATCATTCCATTTTTTATTGTTTGCTTCCTTACATGCGTCTCTTAATTTTATCTGTAGTGCTATCTGTGTCGTATATAGCCATCTGTTACTGCCGTGTCTTTCCATATACCTGTTTATTTCATTGTAATAGGTCTGGATTAATTTAACTTCTTCTGGTAGTCTGTTGTTGGGTAATGTTCTAAAGTGTGAAATAGGAGTGTGTTTGGTTATAGATGTTTTTATTGCTGAGTGCAGTCTGTCCATTTCTGAGTCTATATCTTCTGTTGTTTTCCCTTGTAGGTTAATCGAGTGGTGATTACTTAAGTCGTCTTTGAAGCTGTCCCAGTCTGTTTTACTCATTTTCAGTCTCTTTTTTATTGGTATCTGTATGGGGCTTGTTGACAGTGTTAGTATAATTGGCAGATGGTCACTGCCTGTAAGAGGTCAGTCTTATATAGCGGGGGTAGGCGTGGCTTAGTAGTTGACCCCCGCTCCGTGATGTATGGCGGCGCTGGTTGACCTAGACCACGAGGCATACACTGGGGAATTGGTGGGGTCGGCTACTCAGCGAAAAACAGCGTTTGTAGGGGAGAAATCCACTACATTACCGTTGGTTTGCTGACAGCTTGCTCATCCAGTCAGTATCTTCTCAGCCTCAGCTCAGTGATATTTTATATTGTGTAAGCGGCACTCATTATTTACTAATGATATCACTTCAAAAAATTGAGACCGACCTTCTGTCAGTTGTGAAATTGTATGAGAGTTAGAGCTCCGTCTCAGAAATGAGACAGGGTCAGTTTGATGAAACAGAAGATCAGGCTAGGGCTTTTGCTGAGCCTGTCTACACAGAGACAAGAAAAAGAACAAAAAAGAGAAAACATTTCTTTGATGAATCAGTTGGCACTGAAACTCAACTTGATCCACGTGAGAAGTTCAAGGTGGACAATTTCTACACCATATTAGATTGCCTTAGGAACGAATTAGAGAACAGAGTGAATGCCTACTCAGAAATAAAGAAGCTGTTTAGTTTCTTAACGGAGTATGACAGTATGAAATATGATGATCTCAAAGCCCAACTGAATTTAGTTGTCAGTACCTATTCCAGTGACCTGGAAGCATCTGTTCTAGATGAGTTTTTGCAATTTAAAGATATTTTATCTTCTGAATCTGACAGGTCAGTGACAAACATCTCCACTTTGCTGAGGTCCAAAGATGGTATTTTGACAACTGCCTTTCCAAACATTATTATCTAGGTAAGAATTTTCCTTACCATCCCCATTACAAATTGTGAAGGAGAGAGGTCTTTCTCTACTCTATCTAGGGTGAAAAATCACCTGAGGTCTACCATGGGACAAACCAGATTAAACCCACTTTCATTATTATGCATTGAATCTGGCCTCCTACAATCCCTTGACACAAACAGTATCATTGGCAAATTTTCCATGAAAAAAAGTAGGAAGAATTTATTTTGAAATTCACACAGTTTGCTGTACTTCATGTCCTTACAAAATTGATTATTCTTCAAGTTAATTGTATTTCTTTCATTATTTCCATATATAAGATGTACATGATATAGAACTAATTTGATTAAAAGTAATGATGTGTCACTTTGTGTTGAAACTCTTATTTTTTACATTATAATATTATGATATTATGTAATATTTGATGACATTTGGTCATTTCAAGATAATTTCAGTAATATATATATATATATATATATATATATATATATATATATATATATATATATATATATATATATATATATATATATATCTTTATATATATATATATATATATATATATATATATATATATATATATATATATATATATATATATATATATATATATATACATATATACATACATATATATATATATATATATATATATATACATATATACAGTGGTCCCTCGGTTAACGAACTCAATCCGTTCCAGCAGGTTGTTCGTTAACCGAAAAGTTCGTCAACCGAAACCATTGTTTCAATGGGTTTTTGGGTAATTGGTTCCAGCTCGCCGAAAATTTCCTAAATTCAACAAAAATGGTAGAAAAGCTCACTTACTTTGAGGTGTGTATGTAGAAGGCTCCTGGATGATGATGATGATGATGGGAATTAGAATGGGGGTGGAGGAGAAGGAAGAAGAGAATGCATTGGGGTGGAAGAGAAGTCACCCCATGGCACCATTTCACCCATAAAATTTTAGTTCTCTTGGTGTATTTCAAGATTATTTTCTTTAAATCAACACTGCACTGCATTATATATTGTCAATATGTAAAATATATTTCAAAATGACCAATAATTTGCTTGGAAACAGAAAAAAAGCTTTTAGTTGAAGAGAGTCTCAAGCAAGATGTTACCTCCACTGAAAACAGAGAGAGACTAACGCCTGTCTGGTATGTTAACAGGCTGGATGGCACGCCAGAAACTAGTTTCTTTACCTTCAATTATGTTCAATAATTGTTAAAATGACTAAAAAAGTTAATATTAAACTTTTAAAATTATTGAATAGTATAAACTTCTTGATATTTACTAAAATAGTAAGGAATTTAAGCCCTAGAACCGATTAATGTATTGGCGGACTGATACTAAAGCTGGTTGCCCGGCCAGTGCAAGCGAAAACATGTTGAGGTCGGTTCGTAAGAAATTCGTTAACCGAATTTTTGTTCGTTAACCGAATTGAAGATCCTTATGGAAGGCAGTTCGTTAACCGAAATTTCGTTAAATAACGAGGATCACTGTATATATATATATATATATATATATATATATATATCAAATAAATCTGTAGGTGTGCGTGATAGGTATATATGTAACTATACACGAAGTTTTTATGTAATTCACACATTCGAGTGAACACTCACCTGAAGATGAAATTATATATATATATATATATATATATATATATATATATATATATATATATATATATATATATATATATATATATATATATATATATATATATATATATATATATATATATATATATATATATATATACATATATATATATATATATATATATATATATATATATATATATATATATATATATATATATATATATATATATATATATATATATATATATGTATATATATATATGTATATATATATTGAAACATGTAAACATTTCTATAAATTTGGGGGCCCACTGATGAGTTTGGCCTGGGGCCCACAAGTAGGTAAATCCGGCCCTGGTCATAGGTTTTTAGTCAAGGGTGTAGAAGCCTGAGGAGTCAATGGTTTTTTGTCATCAAGTTATTGGAAGCCCCAACAACTTTCCCTGATTACGAATTCGCAACCTTCGATTTGCAACAGGTACCTACATCACTGCCAGGTGAACAGGGACCAAGGGGGCTCGGAACTATGTCCAAACAAGTTTTCCACCCGCCAGGGAATCGAACCAGTGACATCTCGCTTGCGAGGGAACAGCGGTACCGTTCTACCACCGGCACCCGGTCTAAAGAGATGTTAGTCCCAAGGATCTCAGTCTACTTGGATAATTGAGATGACATAGTTCGGATTCATATTTATCTTACCTTTTCTAGAGGTAGGGTTTCGTTGCGGTTATGCAGTAATACAGGCTGACTCGAACGTGATATTTATAAAGTTAAAGGAGTATTTTCCTATATTTGTATTCAAAGGAGCGCTTTATAATTCCTATATTTCGATTTGATTTTTCGCTAATGCTCCGACTTGTTGTGCTGCATTCATTGACCGATCTATCACAATGTAATGTTAAATAGCCTTTGCCAGTTTCGAGTCCATTTAAACGGCTAATGTCTGCAGATCTTTTTGGATATTTGTGATTTCATCTCGATTTGCTACATTTGTGTTGTCCGAAAACTTGACAATGTGTGCTCGATACGTTTTTATGTTTATATATATCACACACAGTGTAGGCTCGAATTCAGAACAGTGATTTTGAAACCGTATGATGGTTTAAACCAAAGATCGAACGAAGATTGAAGATTGTTGGTATTCAGAACGCTGGCTTGAACCAACACAAAGATTCAAACTGGGTTTGAGACCGGAGTGGACAAGTTGACGGTTCTAGGTAAACACAAGAAATACACTCTGCCACGTTCGTAGAGTGATGTGGCATATATAATATGTAATAAAAGTTTAAAGTCTTGGTATAATAGTCGAGATAAGTTTATTTCTCTAGAAACAGGGCCGCCATTTGCAATGACGTCACTAGTTTCAAACTCATCGCTGCAGTCGTAGGTACTAAAAAGGATGGCCTCTACAGACCCCAAATGCCAACTTCAGATAAGTTTTAAGGGTGTTTTTTTATGGTCTACGTCATGGAAATTTCGTAAGTGAAGAAATGTGCCTCGAAAAGCAGCTTCAAACAAAGGTTGGATGGATATATGAACGATAGGGGTTGGGTGCAGTGCATTTACAGAGTATATCAGTACTAGATGGAGATGCGAGTAACTTTAGAGATAATGACATTGTCTGGACTTTGTTTTGAGAACGCTTGATACTTGGTAAACATGACAACATAATGCTGTTATTGTTTTGATGATTCACTAATATACCAGAGATAGATCATCATGTGGTAGTTATATAGGACATACCCGCGGCCGAAATTGATTGAAAACGATTATAAAAACTCCGGATTTTCACTGTTATTTTATAGTGGACACTGTTTTAATGTGTGCAAATGTGTTAAAAAGGTGGAAATTGTTAAAATAAACGTTACTTAACATTTGTCGGTATGAAGAACAGACCTAACCATCCTAACCAAACAAACGTACCTAACCTTACCTAACATTCTCACCGCCCCCCGGAGCCCCGGAATATTAAACAGAAACAACTTACTATGGCATGTTGAAATTTGATGCATTTTCTGGACGTGACATGTGTCGGCGCTTACTGAGCCCGGGGAGCGGAGTGATTTATTATTGAGATGGCGGAAAACGCGAGCCACAGCATGATGAAGTGATGGATGATTGTTTCTAAACAACAACTGACTTAGCACACAAACCCAATTCTATTTCACAGTATTGCTGTGAACAATACTTTCTACTTAAAGGAACGATGCCGTGGTCTTTGAAAAACTATAGGGTCTCGTTGTCTTTATCCTTAAATTCGCAAATTACCTCCATATAAAACCGGCGACAACCTTCACACGTCATGCTGAAAATGAAACTGCCCCGGGGTCGGGGAAGAGTGAAAGCATTTTGTGGTGTGAAGGACGAGACGAGACTCCTCTCTTGAGCGTTGCCTTATTACCGCCGGCAAAACAAGCAAGACAAACTAGTGCACGCCTAGGCGCCTAATTATCCATGAAACGAAAAATTTGCACAACAAATTATTATCATATCAGAACTCACTGATGAAAATAATGTAAAGAAATATACAATAATGAAAATAACTCGTCGGCGGGTTAATCCTATATATTAACCCATCATTTATGTTTAATTCGAGATGTGTAGTCAGTCAGTCAGGACACCGCGATAAGAGAGCCGTGGCTCTGAGGTGAACAAGGATATTTAGGGCAAGGTATAGTTAAGAAGTGGGAAGTACAGAAGAAGAATGAAAGCAGGTGGGCCTTCCACCTTGCGGAGGCTGTTTTGTTATTAAACCAGTGACAGACGTCCCTCAGTCCTCCAGGGGCAAGGTAGTTTAGATAAGCTAAGCTAAGCTAGTTTAAAGTGCCATCCTAAGATAGGTGATGTTTTTGAGTTTGTTGGAGGGTCCCTTCAGGTCCTTGTGTTGCTGAAGGGATGTTCCTCATCTTTTGTGATTATGCTGGGGGGTCCCGCCAGGTCCTTGTGTAACTGGCAGGATATTCCCCTTCTTTAAGGTTACGCATATGGTGTTGCTCTTTCTTGTTTGTTTTTTCTTAGAGGGTCCCTTCAGGTCCTTGTGTAACTGAAGGGATGGTCCTGATCTTTTGTGTTTGGGGGGTCCCACCAGGTCCTTGTGTGAACTGGCAGGATAGTTCCCATCTTTTCGGTTATCTAAGTGGTGTTACTCTTGTGTATAATGGTTCTGGTGCTGATTGTGTTAATGTTGATGCTTCTTGGCCACCAGGTGTGTGATATATCGTTGTTTGCCTGTACTAGTTCGTGTAAAATAGGGTCTTGTGTTCGGAGTAGTGTATCCCATACCGCTTTTGCTTGTTTGTGTGTTCTTATGTTAATTGTGTCTATGTTATGTTCGATGTGTATGTCTCGTATTTTTTGACTGTATGGCGGCCTATGCTTTGCTGCTCTTCTTAGTGCTGTATTTTGGACTGCTTGCAGCTTGAGTTTGTTTGTTTTAGTTATTGTGTTAAGTGGAATTGGTGGGTACTCAAGGTGTGGTCTGACGAGTGATTTGTATAGATGTAGCTGTGTTTTGGTGTTTAGTTTTCTAAAGCGACGGAGTTTGGTTAGTTGCAATTTTGCTTTCGTCAATCTTTCTGTAATGTGTTGGTGAATACCGTTTCTGGTGATTTTGAGTCCCAGTGTTTTCCCACTTTCTCCATATGGTAGCTGTTGATTATTGATTATGATTGGGTATGGATTTACTTTAGCAATCTATATGATCTTTAGTTTTTGGATGTTGGTTTGGGTTTTCCACTTTCTCTCATAGTTGTTAATTGCTTCAATTTCTCTTCCTATTCTTATAGCCATCAGTTGCTTAGATTTCCCTGGATATTGTATTATTTGTGTGATATCGTCTGCGTATGCTATGTAGTCCGACTGTCTTGGGTCTGGTATGTCTGCTATGTATATTGTGTACAGTGTGGGTGAAATGTTGCTGCCTTGTGGGACTCCATTGTGTATATTGAAGGTTTGTCCGGGGTAGTTGTCTATAATAAGTTTGGCTTGTCTGATTTCTAAGAAGTTGCAGAGAAGGGTTGTCATGTTTTTTGGCATTTCAAGCTGAATTATTTTATTTTTGAGGCCTTCGTGCCACACTTTAACAAACAATATTGCATTGGTTTTTATTGCTGACTGCGTTAGCTATTGATTCATAAATTAATGCAATAGCCGTGTTCGTGCCTCGGTTCTTTCGGAATCCATGATGTCTGGGGTTATATTTGTTTTCCTGTTCTAGATAGTTTCTGAGTCTGCTGTTGAGTATTTTTTCTAGTATTTTCCCTGGTGTCTGTAATTTTCCGGTCTTGTTGGGTATGAGTCTTATTTTGGCTGTTTTGAAAATCTTGGGGAAGTGTCCTGTTGCAAGTGAAGCGTTAAAGATCTGTGTAAGTTGTTTTATCAGTATTGTGGGTATGTTTTGGAGCACCGTTTTGTTTATCTGACTTAGTCCAGGTGCTTTATTTTTAAAACTGGTTATTATTTTTGTTATGTCTTTTGTGGTGATTGGCGTGGTTAATGTGTCTGCACTGTTTAGTATATTGAGGTCTATTGTTCTTGGTGGTTGCCATTTCTCTGTGTTTAGTGTAATGTGTGTTGTCACCATCTGTTCTGTTAGTCTACAGAAGTTTCTGTTTTCTTCTTCTGTTATTTTATATATGTTGCTGTTATCTATGGAGTTAGTGCCCATTAGGCTTTTTATTTTACTCCAGAAAAGTTTTGGGTTGTGATAATCGGCCACTGTGTTTGTGATTAGCTGGTTCCATTTATCGTTGTGTGATTGTTTGCATATTTCTTTCAGCTCTTCCTTTAGGTTTCTGAAGAGAGTTATTGTTTCTTGGTTCCAGCCGTGTGTATTTGTATGTTCTAGTATATTCTTGTCTTGTCTGGATTATCTTCTGTTCGTGTGTTAATTGTGCGTGGGGTAGTGTGCGGTAAGTTGTTTTGGGGGGTGTTATTTTCCATGGCTAAGGTGATATTAGTGTACCATGTTTCCAGGGTTATATCAATGTCTGCTGTGTTTTTGTTATGTAGATGTATTTGTTTGTTTGAGTTGAGTTCTGCCTTAAAACCCTCCCAGTTTGCTCTGTTGAAAGAATCTAGGGATGGAGGGGATTTGTATTGGTGATGTTGATAGAGTGATAATTATGGACAGGTGATCGCTAGTGGTGGTTGGTCCAGGTTTCATGTGTGCAATCAAATGGTGGTGTCTATTGGTCAGAACTATATCCGGCTTCCCGGTGTTTCCTGCAGCTATGTAGGTTTCGAAATCTGGGCCCAGGTGTGTGATGTTGAAGTTTTTTAATAGGTCGTGTATTATCTTCCCCCTTGGGTTTCTGGTTCTGTGTCCGAGTATGGTGTGTCTCGCGTTTAAGTCTCCTATGAAATATGCTGGTGTGTTACGTCTCATTAGTTTTAGTAAGTCACCAGTCGGGAATGTTTGTTGTCGGCAAGGTAAATATGTTGTTCCAATTATTATTGGGCCTTTAGTTGTGTTGATTTCGACTGCTAAGAAGTCGGTTTGGAAGTTGTCTATGAGTTTGTATTTGATGTTTCTTTTGATGGCTATTGCTGCTTCGTCGCTAAATTCTTCGTGTGTGTTCAGTTGATATGTGTAATATTTGAAGAGTTTTATTTTGTCATTGTTTTTCCGTCCTTGTGAGTTTGCTGGTGCGGACGACACTTGGGGCGGTTGGACAGAGGTGAGAACGGCAGCGTCTATCTGGGTCACCGGGAGATTAAACCCAGCCGCCATACAGGCACTATCTAGCTACCCGGCTGTTCGTCAAATTCTGGCTGTGATCTCATCATAGGTCCTGGACTCGTGGGCTGTGTCCCCAGACCTTCACCTATCGACTGTCAATTCTCTGGACATCTACCACTACCGCATACCACGACCGTCAGTTCATCTCATTCCGTCTGTGCCCCGGTGTTCTCCTGCCATTTCAAGACGTTGCTCAAGTATGGAGTTGAATGGATGCTTCCCTACCCTGAGTGTGGATCACCGTGTTGCAGAACCTTCCCCCAGGGCCACTGTTGACTCCCCTTCATTGTTCGATTCCATTAATTGTTGACTCCTTTTAATTGTTTGAATCCATTAATTACTGACTCCCATTAATTGTTTGCTTCCCTTAATTGATTAACTCCATTAACTATTGACTGCATTAATTGTTTGATTCCCGTAAATTTGATGTTTGTTGAGTGGTGTCAGAGTTTTGCGTTATATTTTTTATAGTAAAGAGATGTCAATCTCAAACGGTTGTTTGTTATTCCTCAGAAAACCATGGTCCTTGACTTTCCTTAATAAAGAACCTGATTAGTCTGGTAAGGGATTTCTATCCCAAAGTCCTAGGCCTTTACAGCTTCTATTAGAGCGGCGAATTTGATTCCTAGGCGTTCGCATAGAATTGTGCCTAACTCCTCTTTTTTTTCGGATACTTCACCCATAGGAAGCGTACCCGAATCCTGTTACCGTAGTCCTGGTCATTGCTGCGTCGTTCTCGTCATCATCCGTCCAGAGAGGTGTGTTTGTACGTATGTTTTCGTATGTGTGTGTGTGTGTGTGTGTGTGTGTCTCCCGGTGGCCACGTAAGGCGAACCTACTACCCTAGTGTTAAGGCTGCTCGCTTATATGAGGCGCGAGCCTAGTGTACCTAATTGAAGGGAGGGGAGGATGAGGGATAGCGACCCCCTCCCTGGGTGGACCCGCACGATCACGGTTGCCTAGGAAGGCTCGGCAGTGGTATAAGCACCGGCCCCCTTTCCTTTTCACAAACTCCTGGGAGTGAGGTGAAAACTTACAGGGGGGACCTGAGGACGAATACACCTCTGAGGATGCAGGTCCCCAGGCCAGAGCGAAAAGAGGAAAGACTGAGTAGGAGGGAAAGACCCCAAACCACGTCAGGACCCACAACCGACAGCAGTCCTCCAGCAGGAGTGTGGGTCTCTCACACTACCCGTGGGGAGTTCTGCTGCCTCTGGCAGTCCAGAGCGCTCGTGGGGGATATCTGGTTTCGATGTGCCCTAGTAGGGGCGATCAGGCTGGGAGTGGTGGTCTAATGCCGTAACAGGCGGGTCGCCATCAACAGGCTTCCAGTGGTGGTCGGTTACCAAGGATGTTCCAGCTGCTGGATTAGAGACAAAGACTGGCCAGCTTTGGCAGTGAAGGGTTCTTGAGAGAGGTCCGTTCAGGGCGAAGGTACGGTACGGTACGGAGTCATTAGTTATGAGGTGAAATAAGATTATTAGGGGTTGAAGAAAAAGTGGTGAAACTGAAATACAGTAGGAGTAGAAAGAATCTGGGCTCAACCAGATCGCTTCATCTTTCCTATTGGTGTTTTGTCTTTGTTCTGCTCCCTTGGGTCGTCAGACCTTTGTATTAATATTGGTTTATTTATATAGTGCTGCTTAATATTATTATTTTTTATTTATACAGTATATATACTGCGATGGAGTTAGTGAGCCCGCCCAGGTCCTTGTGTAGCTGGGAGGGTAGTCACATTTTTTTTTTTTTTTTTTGCTAAAGTGTTAGTTAAATGTTAGTTGTGTTAGTCTAAAGGTACATTGTATGGAGAGGCCTTCCAGGTTCTTAGTGCCTTTTATTTTCTCTATTAATGTTTTATATGTATATTGGGGCAGGAGATGGTTCAATTACTGTTTTCCTGGCTGATTTAAACCAACTGTGTTCTTGGAATTCTTCATTGTCTATATTATTTATCCAATTTTGGTAAGTTTCTGTGTTGAGTTCAGTCACTTTGTTCCAAATATTTGCGACTTTGTTGTATATTTCTACATTGATTGCTAGGAGGTTTGCTCTCTTGTGTAGCTGTTCATTATTGATGTGGTCTGTATATTTTATGTTATATATAAATTTGAGGGCTATATTGTGTACTGTTTGTAACCTTTTAATGCTCGTTTTACTAAGGGTGTTCAATGGGATGGGTGGGTAGTCCATAATTGATTTGACAAGGGCTATATAAATTTTTCTTTTGTTATTAATGCTAAGGTTCTTAAAACGTTTTATTTTTGATAATCTTATTCTTGCCTGTCGTTCTTTATCTTTTAAGTATTTTATATATCCAGTTTTTGTTAGTTTTAGTCCAAGCATCCTACCTTCAGTGTCGTATGGGTATAGTTCCTGGTCGACTATTACTGGACTTGTTTTGATCTTGGCTATTAGTATTATCTTGAATTTGTTCTTATTTGTCCTGATTTTCCATTTTTTCTCAAAATCATTTATATTTTTTATCGCTCTTACCGAGTAGCGTGCCATAAATTGGGTTGATTTTCCTGGGTATGATACAATTTGAGTAATATCATCAGCAAACATTACATATTCGCTAAAGGGAGTGGGTTGAGGTGTGTGTGAGGTATAAATTGTATATAGTGTTGGAGAAAGGCATCCTCCTTGAGGTACTCCATTCTCAAGATTAAACATGGTTCCCATAAAGTTTCCAATTTGAATTTGTGCTCTCCTATCATCTAAATAGTTACACAATATTCTTAGCAAGTGTTCGTTAAGTCCCAATTTTAATATTTTATATTTTAAGCCTAAATGGAACAGCATTTTAGCTTAAGGTCCGCGTAGGCAATATTCGTACAAATCTAAAAAAAAAAAAAAAAAAAAAAAAAAAAAAAAAAAAAATTGAATGTTTCTCGTACAATCTGAGATGGTAATTGCACAGTCGCTATGTTGGGTAAGGTCAATCACTAGGATTGAGTGTCCAATCACAACGAAGTTGCAGACTACTCAACCATGCAGCAGAAAGGGCAAGTCCATGCAGCAGAAAAAGGCAAGTCCTCACAGCTCCGGGTCCAGCAGTCCAGGGCGAAGGCTGTTGTTGTTGTTGTTGTTGAGATTGTCGGACCGTAGTCCGACACGGGCCTTTGCCTATAGGCGGCCCGTTTGGTGGTTCTGGCTGGAGCTCCTGGAGCAGTCAGACCGGATTTGGGATTGGAGGTTGATCTACCTGCAGATATGAAAGGATACTGCAGGTTGCAAGTGTGAGCGGACCCCCGATCAGTGGACGCTTACCACCAACCCCCACTCTTGGACGTGGTCAGTTTCGGAGTGGCGCGCCCCCCGAACTGGGGTCCGCACTTGCTGGGAGAGGGAACTTTCTAAGCTATCTGGGTGGTGGGTATCGTGTGATGACCCGGAGTAGGTGGTGAATGTGGTCTGTTTGGGCCTTTCGGGTTAGAGTGACCGCTGGTGTTGTGTGTGTTTCTTGGGAGATTTGAGTTCTGTTTCGGAGGCTTTGTGTGACTTCGCAGTCGAGGAGATAGTGTTCAAGTGGGTTGGCTGCTGGCTCCTGACAGTAGGTGCATTCCATGACGTCATTTCCGATCATCTGCCAGGAGCACTTGTACCCTAGTCGAAGTCGATGAAGGCTGACTTGGGTTTGTCTTGGAGTTTTCTTGTCAGCGAAAGGTGGTTCCCCTTTTGTAGCCGCCAGGTACCATTTGGCTGATTGGGAACCAGCGTTGAATGCGTGAAGGAAGCTCTTTTTGATGTGGAGCTTGCTAGTCTTTCTGAGGTGATTCTTGATCTGTTGCACGCTTGCTGGAACTTGGATGTGTACGCTACTAGAACGTGTAGCTGCCTTGGCTGCTTCGTCTGCCAGGTCGTTTCCTCCGATCCCTACATGACTGGGAATCCAGTGTAAGACGACTGGGCGGTTTTGGCTTTGGAATTCCTGTAGCTGTGCGAGGATCGAGGTAATGATGTGGACGTTGTCTCTTGGTTGACTGTGTTGCAGCGCCTGCATGGCCGATTTCGAGTCCGTGTGAATTATGATGGACTTGTTGTGTTGTGTTGCAGCGTGTTGTAGGGCCTTTGAGATTGCTACCAGCTCTGTTTGTAGGGTGGAGCAGTCATTGGAAAGTCTCCATCGGAGGGTCTGACCTTGGGTGTAGAAGGCCGCTCCGGATCTATGATGTTTTGGGTCCACCGAGCCGTCTGTGAAGTATGATGCTGCATCAGCTGGTGTCTCGGTGGCTATGGCTTCGAGAGTTAATTTTTTGAGGTCCTCCTTCTGGAGGTTGGCTTTACTATCGCCTAGGTCGGTAATTTTGAATGTGGCTGGTGAAGGGCTCCATGGTGGAGGAACAACGTAACCATTGTCTCGTGCGTCTTGGTTGTTCTTGACGAGTGTTTCTGCTTGCAGGTGTCGGATGACCTCGCTTGCCTCGTGCGACCAGGTGGCCCCTCGCACTCTGTGGTCGAGGTGGAGGGAGGCACTGATTCGAATTTTGGCAACTGTGGGCTTATCTGATCTACAGATTTTGGCGAGGAGACCGGCTGTCACCTGCTTGACTCGTACTGCCAGGGGTGGTAGTTCGGTTTCCATTTGCAAATTGCAAATTCTGGTCCACATGGGTGCTCCGAGCATGGTCCTGAGAGCATTATTTTAGATGACTTCTAGCTTGGCTATTTGGTCTTCTCTCAGTCCAATGAGTGCTGGAGCACTGTAATCTACCAGCGATCTGATGGCGGCTGTGTAGTAGGCTTTGAGCACATGAAGGTTTGCTCCTGCGGTTGTGCTGGTGAGCGACCTCATTATATTGTGTCTGCTCTTCGTCCTGTGCCTGAGATACTCGAGTTGCGGCTTGAAGGTGAGTTTCTGGTCAAACCAGATTCCAAGACACTGGTGGGTGTTGGTCCAGACTACCGGCGTGTTTTGTATGGAGAGCATCTTGTCTGGTGTGTCTGTGCAGATGGCCATCGCTTTCGACTTGGCTGGATTTATCTTGAGTCCAAGTCTGTTGCACTCCTCTTCTATAAGTTGGAGTGCGTGTTGCGTGCTGGCTAGTCTGTTTGATCCTCTTACTATAAGCTGTAAGTCGTCTGCATAGCATAGGAGCTTGGCTGTTTGTCTGAAAGGAAGTTTGACTAGATTTTCCATCAGGACATTGAACAGCATTGGACTGAGGATGCCTCCTTGTGGGGTTCCGTTTTCATGGCCCCTGTAGCTTGAGGTTGCTCCCTGAAAGCGTACTCTTGCTTCTCTATGTGTGAGGTAGTTCTGGATCCACCCCAGCAACCTTCCTTTGACGCCTTTCTCAGCGAGCGTCGTTGTAATGGCCAGTGGATTTGCTAGTTCGAAGGCCTTCTCCAGGTCGAGGAAGACCACCAGAGCTGGTTTATAGTCCACTGTGCTGAGTATCTCGGCGATATTGTTGCCTGTGCCGGTGTTCTCTGTGTAAGCAAAGATGTGAGGGTGTGGGCTGCCTACTTTCCACTTGAGTCGGTTGAGAGCCATTCTTTCTCCCGTCTTTGCTATGCAGCTGAGAAGGGAGATGGGCCTCGGTTTGTCTGGTTCTCTGGGTTTCGGAATGGGCTGTATATCTGCCTTCTTCCATTCCGGTGGGAGTCTTTGTGCTGTCCACGAAGCATTGATGGCTTGTAGCAGAGCCTCGTGTCCGGCTGTACCGGCATGGGAAAACATGGAGTAGGTTATCCTGTCGGCCCCTGGTGCTGTGTCCTTGCTTCGTTTTAGCGACTTCTGGAGTTCTTGCTGGTTGAAAGGTCTGTCAGTGTCATCTTCACTGTTGCAGGCCTCTTCGATGATCTGCAGTCTGACCTGTCGCAGACGCCGTTGTGTCTCCTCCGCCTGTCTCGGGAGGTTTTTCGTTGCTGTTAGGTCAGAAAACAGTTTTGCTAGTCTCTCGGCTTCCTCTTCTGGGTTGGGATGGGTTGGTGGTGGTGGTGTTGCCTTCCCAGATGCCCTTCGGATCTGGGCCCACATCTTGCCAAGGGAGGTGTGCTCGTTCAGTTCGGAGCACCACTTGAGCCAGCTTACGTTTTTTATTTCTTCCTTCTCTTCCCTGGTATCCTTAACTATGACTTGCAGGAGATGTCTGTTTGTTTCCGTGGGATGTCTCCTGTAGTTTCTTCGGGCCATGTTCACTCTGTGGTTGAGTTCTTTCACCCTGGGACAGTAGTACCAGTAATCATTGTACTGTCTTGATGTGGGTTTTGTTTTTGGGATAGCCTCTTCTGCCGCTTGGTGAAACGCCTCGACCAATTGTTGGTGGAGGGTTGTCTCGTCCACGGGTGCTGCGCCGGCCGGCTGTGATTTTTCGCGCCACTTAGCCAGGTGTTTCTTAAAGAGTCCCCAGTCTGCCTTTTGGGTATTGTATCTCCATCTCGGAGGGGGTGGAGTGGGGAGTTTGTTCACCTTCAGCGTTGTTAGGGTGGCGAAGTGGTCGCTGGTCAGCGTGGGGTGTAGCTGCCAGGAGGCCGAAGGCTGTAGTGCACTGGAGACGAAGGTTAGATCTAGCCTTCCTCCCCTAGTGTGGGTGGGCTCTCCGGTGTTCAGGAGGCAGATCTCGGGTGTATCTTGAAAGGTGGTGTATAGGTGTAGGCCGTCTTCATTTGTGGGGCTTACCGAGCTTAGGAAGGGATGATGTGCGTTGAAATCCCCTCCTATGAGTGTGGCGTGGTCAGCGGCCGAAGCAAATAATTGAGTCACCTCCAGTGAGCCCCTTGGGTTCTTGTAGATGTTGTGAACAGTTAATTCCCGTTGTTGGAGGGTTACTTTGACGGCCTGTGTCTCGATGTTTTCCCCACATGGAAATTGCTGCGTGACCTCGGAGGAGGGTATGCTTGACTTGACCAGGATCATACATCCTCTTGTTGACGCCTGCGTGAAATGCCTCTTGTATGTCTTGTAACCACTGAATTTGAAACAGTGGTGTTCTTGTAGCAGTATGATGTCAAGCTTGTCCTTGGCTGCTGCTTCTTGTAGGAGGTGTTTCTTGTTTTTGATGCCCTGAGCATTCCATGTTAGGATGTTCAGGGTGCTGATGTTTTCCACCACTGTTTCATCGGGGACTTCTGGTGGTCCTCGATGAAGATGTCCAAGTTCGATTCCAACTGGATCAGGTTCATATCTTCGTGTTCTGTGGTTTTTGCCTTCTGGGCCGTGGTTCGGTTCAGGGGAGTTGAAACTACCAATTTCTTTCTGGGAGCTGTCGGTATCTTGGGTTCTCTGGTGGCCTTCTTCGGTGTAGAGTAGGGTGTGTCATACGGAGGCGAATTTTTTTTTTGAGTTTTAAAAATCGGCCCATGGTATTAATGATGTAGTTCTATGTGCAGAATCATGTGATATCTTCAGATTTGAAAAGTTTTTATTTTTTGCTAGGTAAATTTTAACTTGAAATCTTATGAAAATTCAGTATTCCCACCCTTTTACCAACACCACTAAATAGCTTATTTAAAGTAAAGTAAATGTATCAGGTTAATTTATTAGGATGAAAATGATCCAGAATAGTGAAACGAATGATCTTGACACATTTATTAAATTTAATATTCCTTTAGAAAACAAAATCATCAAATACAAAAACCGGTTTTACTACTACGACCCGGTGTTGCTGCACACCATAGAGAACATGTCTTTCTTGCTTCTGTTTCTACTCATCATCTCCCTGCTGACCACCTGAGCTCGGATGTAGCCTTCCCTCCTCTCCTGGCTGTACACGTGACTGCTGGCCTCGCTCACTTGCTGTACACAACGCTCTATACTCTGGGTGTGCGAGGGCCAGGCAGGGACATGCATGGGGTTGTCCAGGAAAGCTCTGACTTGAACATTGGTGAGGCTGCAGGTAAGAGGGGGCTCACTGCCAGCCTGGATGTTATCCAGATCTATGAGATCAGTGAGGGTCTTGGCACCTAGATTGACTTCAGGAGTCTTCCTGACCCTGAAGGAATCGTCACCAACTGATTCGTCATGTCCAGATCCCTCCTATAAGTCTCATATCCAAGATCTTTTTGACTGCCACTCTTCTCTCCTCCTCATCCTTACTGCAGAGCATTGTCTGCAGAACTGCCTCGGGATGAGCATACCAGGAAGATCTCCTCACAGTCTGCTCAACAATCTGAACAACCTTCCTTGGCTGACTCCTCAGGAGCTCAAGCTGGAAGAGAACATGCCTCGGACCTTCGGAGAACGATGACTTGACCTTGAACCAATTTGGCAAGTAGACACTCACGATGAATTGGACAATAAGTCTCAGGTTGTGAAGCTGGTTCCCTTTCAGTTTATGATGAGCGACCCAAATTCTGCAGAACCTGAGAGCCGTTGTGAGCCACCTAGAATGTGAGACTCGACTCATTCGCAGGTAAGCAAGTCTATCAGGTTACACCCCAGTTTTGATGCACTGCAATCATGTAACCATAAATACCGTTACTCAGGTCGTCAATGACAGTATGTGCAAGCTCAACGAGTGGAGGGCCAACTGTGATTTTTTCAAAGCTCGGATTTATTTCTAACTCAGTGGCAGAGTCCAGCACCTTGCCAAGAGGACCAGACCATCTGTTGTTTGAAAGAGTCTTGCCATCCAGCTCCTGGATCAGATGTCTGAGTGGCAACTCGTTGGTGTGGAGGTCACAAACAATCCAGACCAGCTTCCTCCTAATCTTCCGCTCTATCCACTGTATGACCCCCCCTTGCCACCCTGTGTTCGTGTTGGTGCTGTCCCCTCCAATGGCCTGCAGGGTTTGGTCTACGTTCCTCTCTCTGAGCCAGTTCACAATGATATCTGCCACTATCTCAGCTGGTTTCCTGATGTCATCTTTCTCTGGAGTGAAATGCCACAAATACTTCCCTCCTGGTTCACTGCAGCAGGAGTAGTGTTCCTCCTTCACCATGGCAGGGAACAACTTGTCAGAATCTCCAACTTTGATGAACACTTTAGTGTCATCCCTTCTCCCATCAAAGAACAAACAATTGATTCCATTTTCTCTTATCCCCTTATCAAACTCCTCTTCTAGGTTACTGACAAGTTTCTCCTGAGCTCTCCTTACTTTGTTATGATCTATCACCAGGTGAACATCATCAGGTGTTATCAAACCACCGTCAACCCAGGCAGCTGTTGCTATCTCTGCAGTTTCTCTGAGACCAGTGTGGTGCCGCATGCTGGCCAGAGCTATGCTCGGGATATCTTTCCTATTTCGAATCTTATGCCTGGAAGGTTTGGGATCATTATTTTCTGGTTAGGGACAAAGTCACCATTCTCCTGGTCAGCACTCGGATCAGCCATGGGGAAGTCATTAAACTCTGAATCAGCTTGACTCCAATCATCGGCCTTTTTTACCTCACCCTACCTTTCTCAAGTCTCTTTTTCTCACAACTCTTCTCCTCTTCTGTCTCTCTGTGGCAGCCTCCTGTCTCTTGGACTCCGGAATATCTTGGCTAGAAATCATGAGAGCCCTATACTGCCAGTCTTCTCTCTCTGTGCTTTGACAAATGCCAGTTCGATCACAGGAATCTTCAGTTCACGCTTGCAAATACAGGAGATGTGGGCCTCGGATTTACAGTCACGATCGCATCCAAGCTCAGGACAGAAAACAATTGGGCACTCGCAAGTAATTATGTCAAATAACTGGTCCAGTTGCTTGGCAAAGTTGTCCTTAACTGCAAGTTTTCCTCTCCCAAGAGAGATATCTCTTGTCTTTTCCCAACTGGCTAGAAGCAGTCTCACTAATCTTCTTCTGACTTGTTATGACTGGAGGCTGTTCGAGCGTTAGCCAGAGTGTACTGTGCCAAGACAGCTGGTCATATCACTGGCAATGTCTTTGTTTGTGTAAGTTCTTTGGGTCTTTTCACTGATTTGCCTGATTAAAACACCGTATCTCAAAGCATCTCTCAATGTAGGCAACTCCGACTTCAGGAGCTCTCTCCCAGACCCAAGATAGTGACTGAGATGGCTGGATTTTTGGTTCCTCGTCCTGACACAAGCAGCCATCGCAAATATTATCAACTTATAAATGCATCAGAATCTGAAACAGAAAAAATATTGTTAGTTGGGTTGTTAAAGAATGAAGTCAGAAAGCAATGTTCACTATTTAATTGTAATGCACTAATGCAGCTGTACGTTAGATTTTCGATAAATTTCACGCTAAAATTTACCGAGCAAAAGGTTGCAAAATATTGAAACTGAAATTATTTTCTGTTTATATACACTAAAATCTACCAAAAAAGTGATGGGCCATTAGTTTTAGCTGATCTTCCCTCCTATGACACACCCTAGTGTAGAGTGTACCTCGGCTGTCACTCGTGTGAGGACCGGCGTGGCTTCCTCCACTGAGGTGGCTGGAGCTGTGGCGACTTGCCCGAGGACGCTCCCCATGAGAATTTGGAGCTGTGTGGGTTGGATCTTGTGGCCCAATAGTCCGGCTAGGTCCTCCGCGAAGGTTGTCAGTACCTTGGCTAGGTCTCATACGTGTATCATTCCTTCTGGTGCTTTGGTGTGTGCTTCTTTTGTCTTTTTCGTGGTTGTCGTTGTCTGCTGCTTGGGTGGCTGAGGTGTGGCCGTAGTGAGGCCAGGAAACTGGGCTGCACTTTGGGTGTTGACCGGCTGAGGAGGTTGGCTTTGTTGTCTTGGCCTTTGGGTTCCCCACACGAAGGTACTTGGTGGGGCTGGTGTGCAGGCGGTGGGGGCCGGTCTTGCAGTTGAAGGGTTTTGCCTGACCCTCCTTATCCTCCCTGGAGCATCCAGGGTTCCAGGGTGGTGTCGGCTCCCCCCTGCAGTTGGGCACACGGGGCAATTTTCTCCATTTTTTCAGCTTAAGAGGCAGGAGGTGCTGCCTGTGTGTGCAGACTGTGCAGATTTCCTTGTACGTGTACTTGTCTGATGGTGCCCCTGTATTTCTGGCATCTGAAGCACTGCAGGGGCTCTGGACGAAGGGCCTCACTTGTAGATCCCCCAGGTTTTGAGGCTCTGGCGGCAGGTGCTGGGGTGAACCGTAGTGCGTTATGTGAGCACTTGTTTTGTGGTGGCCGTCTTGCCGGACAGGGAGAGAGCATCTCTCGGCTTTTAAGATCTGGTGGTTCTCCAGGGTTCGAGGGTAGTTCCTTTTGTACTGGAGGACCACTGACTTACCGTTTCTGGCGGGGGTCCAGCTTGGTTGATGCAACAGTGGGGTGGTGTTTGCAGGTAAGTGTCGAGGGTGGTAAGTGGAGTTCTTGTCTTTGGGGTGAATAATCATCTCCCCTTTTAGGTTGGGCCGCACTGAGAACTTCTGGCCAGTGGATTTTGCTTTTTCTATCTCTGTGATGGCGGTAGTAGTGGTGGTGGAGTTGTTGAGGTGGTAAGGGTGTTCTGCTTTTCAGGCTTCATTGAAGGCGCCAGAACTGGTCCGCTTTCTGTGCGGAGCCTGTCGTAGTCTGGCCGTCAGGTTGGCGGTTCAGGCGGGGGGTCGCGGCGTTAGAGGGCGTACGCGGCCCATAACCGGTTTTTTTTTTTTTTTTTTTAAATCCCACGGTATTCCGGTTGAGTAAGAAAAAGAGGAATTTTCAGCACTTCCCCACTGGCTGGTGGTCGTAGAGTGGTTCCTGAGCTTTCTCCCCTCCCGGAGCCCCGTTGTAAAGCCCATTTCCTAGTGGCACTGCTCACCATAGACGCAGCTAAGTGTGCCCATTTGGGAAGCGCCGATAAGGATTGTTACCCTCTTCCAGGTGGAAAACCGCACGATCACGGTTTTTCTGGAAAGACCCCGGCTGATGGGTTCTTTGCTCAACCCCCTTTCGTGTTCACAATCTTCCTGGGAGGGAGGTGAACAGTTACAGGAGGGACCGCAGGACGAATACACTTTTTTTGAGGGGTGCAGGTCCCTTGTACAGAGAAAGCGAAAAGGAAAAATAGCAGAAGCGAAAAGAGCTCAAACCACGCCGGGAATATCGCGCTATAACTGCTCTCCAGCTGGAGTGTAAGTCACCACACCACCAGTGGAGGGCAAGCTAATGCTCGATAAACCGAAACGCTCGTGAGTTGTTGTCGACGATGTCAAATGTGGATGGTCCGGGTCCGGGAAGATGGGCCGTACCAGCCAGCACAAAAGAGAGAGGGATAATTTCACAGTTCTGGGTCCTGCAGGAGGTTTTGTTGAGAGGTCTTCT
>NW_024714879.1:0-10619 GCF_018991925.1 Homarus americanus
CTGGTGATATGGAACCACACACAACCCCCCTTAACCTGGGATAATGCAATCAAATGGATAATTGCTAGCTATTCTCAGAGATAATGCAATCAAATGGTTAGTTGCTAACCGGGGGCTGCGCCCCCGGACCCCCTGTGTTAGATACTGTATTTGGTCATGATGAATTGTTTATTAGACTATAAGAAATCCTCTTCCTTCTTGTATTGGCAAGGGGAGTTTGCTTTAACTTAGGTATGCTAGCCTAAGTAAAAATAGATGCCCCTTCCTTATTGGTGTTGTCGATGGCACAGCACAGCACAGCAACGTGCCTATGACGAAATCAACTTCATTAAACTCAACTCATACTTCAAATGCACCAAGAGAACTTGCACACCCGAATGGGAGACCGTCAGAGCCAATCGAGGGTCGATTTAATAGCATACCATACAAAATGATCCGAGAATCTGCACATACCGAGTGGGAGACGGTCGTGAAAGCGTCCGCCCTTGTACGCTGGATGGAACTATTTCACTATAGTAAGGGGTAGGGGCACCTCGGTCATATTATACAACATACCAAAGAAGTTCCACACCCGCATGGGAGACCGTCAGAGTCAATCGGGGGTCGATTTAATAGCATACTACAGAAACTTGCACACCCGAATGGGAGACCGTCAAAGTCAATCGGGGGTCGATTTAATAGCATACTACAGAAACTTGCACACCCGAATGGGAGACCGTCAAAGTCAATCGGGGGTCGATTTAATAGCATACTACAGAAACTTGCACACCCGAATGGGAGACCGTCAAAGTCAATCGGGGATCGATTTGATAGCATACCACAGAAACTTGCACACCCGAATGGGAGACCGTCAAAGTCAATCGGGGGTCGATTTAATAGCATACTACAGAAACTTGCACACCCGAATGGGACACCGTCAAAGTCAATCGGGGGTCGATTTGATAGCATACTACAGAAACTTGCACACCCGAATGGGAGACCGTCAAAGTCAATCGGGGATCGATTTGATAGCATACCACAGAAACTTGCACACCCGAATGGGAGACCGTCAAAGTCAATCGGGGGTCGATTTAATAGCATACTACAGAAACTTGCACACCCGAATGGGAGACCGTCAAAGTCAATCGGGGGTCGATTTAATAGCATACTACAGAAACTTGCACACCCGAATGGGAGACAGTGAAAGTCAATCGGGGGTCGATTTAATAGCATACTACAGAAACTTGCACACCCGAATGGCGAACCAGTCAAGTCAATGGTCGATTTAATAGCATACTACAGAAACTTGCACACCCGAATGGGAGGCAGCGGTCCAAGAAGTCAATGGGGGTCGGTTGTAGCATACTACAGAAACGCAGATGGGGAGACCGTCAAAGTCAATCGGGGTCCGATTTGATAGCATACTACAGAAACTTGCACCGGAGACGGTGAAGTCAATGGGGGTCGATTGAACATACTACAGAAACTTGCACACCGGATGGGAGACGTCAAGTCAATGGGGGTCGATTTAATAGCATACTACAGAAACTTGCACACCGAGATGGGGAGACCGTCAAAAAATCCAATCGGGGGTCGATTTGATAACATACTACAGAAACTTGCACACACCGAATGGGAGACAATTCGAGATCAATGAGGGGTCGATTTAATAGCATACTACAGAAACTTGCACGCGAATGGGGAGACCGTCAAGAATCAATCGAGGGTCGATTTAATAACTACTACAGAAACACACACCCGAATGGGGAAGACCGTCAAGAATCAATCGGGGGTCGATTTGATAACATACTACAGAAACTTGCACACCCGAATGGGGAGACAGTCAAAGTCAATCGGGGTCGATTTAATAGCATACTACAGAAACTTGCACACCCGAATGGGAGACCGTCAAGTCAATCGGGGTCGATTTAATAGCATACTACAGAAACGCACGCGAATGGGAGACCGTCAAAAGTCAATCGGGGGTGGGTTGATAGCATACTACAGAAACTTGCACACCCGAATGGGGAGCCGTCAAAAGTCAATCAGGGGGTCGATTTGATAGCATACTACAAGAAACTTGCACGAATGGGGAGCCAGTCAAAGGAAGTCAATCGGGGGTCGATTTAATAGCATACTACAGAGAACTTACACACGCGAATGGGAGACCGTCAGAGTCAATCGAGGGTCGATTTAATAGCATACTATACAAAATGATCCGAGAATGTGCACACACCGAGTGGGAGACGGTGATGAAAGCGTCCGCCCTTGTACACTGGATGGCACTATTTCACTATAGTAAGGGGTAGGGCCACCTCGGTCATATTATACAACATACCAGAGAAGTTCCACACCCGCATGGGAGACCGTCAAAGTGAATCGGGGGTCGATTTGATAGCATACTACAGAGAACTTGCACACCCGAATGGGAGACCGTCAAAGTCAACCGGGGGTCGATTTGATAGCATACTACAGAGAACTTGCACACCCGAATGGGAGACAGTCAAAGTCAATCGGGGGTCGATTTAATAGCATACTACAGAAACTTGCACACCCGAATGGGAGACCGTCAAAGTCAATCGGGGGTCGATTTGATAGCATACTACAGAAACTTGCACACCCGAATGGGAGACCGTCAAAGTCAATCGGGGGTCGATTTGATAGCATACTACAGAAACTTGCACACCCGAATGGGAGACAGTGAAAGTCAATCGGGGGTCGATTTAATAGCATACTACAGAAACTTGCACACCCGAATGGGAGACAGTGAAAGTCAATCGGGGGTCGATTTAATAGCATACTACAGAAACTTGCACACCCGAATGGGAGACCGTCAAAGTCAATCGGGGGTCGATTTAATAGCATACTACAGAAACTTGCACACCCGAATGGGAGACCGTCAAAGTCAATCGGGGGTCGATTTGATAGCATACTACAGAAACTTGCACACCCGAATGGGAGACAGTCAAAGTCAATCGGGGGTCGATTTAATAGCATACTACAGAAACTTGCACACCCGAATGGGAGACCGTCAAAGTCAATCGGGGGTCGATTTAATAGCATACTACAGAAACTTGCACACCGAATGGGAGACCGTCAAAGTCAATCGGGGTCGATTTGATAGCATACTACAGAAACTTGCACACCCGAATGGGAGACAGTGAAAGTCAATCGGGGTCGATTTAATAGCATACTACAGAAACTTGCACACCCGAATGGGAGACCGTCAAAGTCAATCGGGGTCGATTTAATAGCATACTACAGAAACTTGCACACCCGAATGGGAGATCAAAGTCAATCGGGGTCGATTTAGCATACTACAGAAACTTGCACAATGGGAGACCGTCAAAGTCAATCGGGGTCGATTTGATAGCATACTACAGAAACTTGCACACCAGACAGTGAAAGTCAATCGGGGGTCGATTTAAGCATACTACAGAAACTTGCACACCCGAATGGGAGACCGTCAAAGTCAATCGGGGTCGATTTAATAGCATACTACAGAAACTTGCACACCGAATGGGAGACCGTCAAAGTCAATCGGGGGTCGATTTGATAGCATACTACAGAAACTTGCACACCCGAATGGGAGACAGTCAAAGTCAATCGGGGGTCGATTTAATAGCATACTACAGAAACTTGCACACCGAATGGGAGACCGTCAAAGTCAATCGGGGTCGATTTAGAAACTTGCACACCCGAATGGGAGACCGTCAAAATCAATCGGGGTCGATTTGATAGCATACTACAGAAACTTGCACACCCGAATGGGAGACAGTCAAAGTCAATCGGGGTCGATTTAATAGCATACTACAGAAACTTGCACACCCGAATGGGAGACCGTCAAAGTCAATCGGGGTCGATTTAATAGCATACTACAGAAACTTGCACACCGAATGGGAGACCGTCAAAGTCAATCGGGGTCGATTTGATAGCATACTACAGAAACTTGCACACCCGAATGGGGAGACCGTCAAAGTCAATCGGGGTCGATTTGATAGCATACTACAGAAACTTGCACAATGGGAGCCAGTCAAAGTCAATCGGGGTCGATTTAATAGCATACTACAGAAACTTGCACACCCGAATGGGAGACCGTCAGAGTCAATCGAGGGTCGATTTAATAGCATACTATACAAAATGATCCGAGAATGTGCACACACCGAGTGGGAGACGGTGATGAAAGCGTCCGCCCTTGTACACTGGATGGCACTATTTCACTATAGTAAGGGTAGGGCACCTCGGTCATATTATACAACATACCAGAGAAGTTCCACACCCGCATGGGAGACCGTCAAAGTGAATCGGGGTCGATTTGATAGCATACTACAGAGAACTTGCACACCCGAATGGGAGACCGTCAAAGTCAATCGGGGGTCGATTTGATAGCATACTACAGAGAACTTGCACACCCGAATGGGACAGTCAAAGTCAATCGGGGTCGATTTAATAGCATACTACAGAAACTTGCACACCCGAATGGGAGACCGTCAAAGTCAATCGGGGTCGATTTGATAGCATACTAGAAACTTGCACACCCGAATGGGAGACCGTCAAAGTCAATCGGGGTCGATTTGATAGCATACTACAGAAACTTGCACACCGAATGGGAGACAGTGAAAGTCAATCGGGGTCGATTTAATAGCATACTACAGAAACTTGCACACCCGAATGGGAGACAGTGAAAGTCAATCGGGGTCGATTTAATAGCATACTACAGAAACTTGCACACCAATGGGAGACCTCAAAGTCAATCGGGGTCGATTTAATAGGAAACTTGCACACCCGAATGGGAGACCGTCAAAGTCAATCGGGGTCGATTTGATAGCATACTACAGAAACTTGCACACCGAATGGGAGACAGTCAAAGTCAATCGGGGTCGATTTAATAGCATACTACAGAAACTTGCACACCGAATGGGAGACCGTCAAAGTCAATCGGGGTCGAGCATACTTTACAAAATGATCCGAGAATCTGCACACACACGAGTGGGAGACGGTGATGAAAACGTCCGCCCTTATATGTTCGATTGCACTATTTCACTATATTAAGGGGAGAGGTGCCTTCGCACACATATTGGTGTGAAATATCTTCCGCCCCAGCGGAGCGCCTCTGCGAAAGCGCATTCAAAAACAACAACCAAAATTGCCGTCGCTTTCCCTTCCCTGCCCTGCAATGGCTGGAGCAGCAGCAGAAGAAGAGAGAGAGAAAATAGTCTCATGGGGTCAGAGGAATGGCAGTGGAGCGCGATCTATGAATTTCACTAGCCAGGTCTGTCTCCCAATTGAACATTATTACTCTCTCGCGCACACGTCGCCACCACGGTTTCGCGACAGCAGCATCATGATGTTGCGTCTATTGTAAGTCCGGAACCGGGTTATTCGGCTGTTCGCGAACAGTCGGGTTTTAACCTGCCTAACAAACGATCAAACAACTTCCACTCTCGAGGTGCGGTACGGTGACTGTCCTATCGTCCGCTCTTGTATGCTGGATTGCACTATTTCACTATATTAAGGGAGAGGGTGCCTTCACACACCTATTCGGTGTGGAATATCTTCCGCCCCCAGCGGAGCGCCGGCGCCTCTCTGGCAAAGCGCGGCATTCAAAACAACAACCAAAGTTGCCGTCGCTTTCCCTTCCCTGCCCTGCAATGGCTGGAGCAGCAGCAGCAGAAGAAGAGAGAGAAAATAGTCTCATGGGGTCAGAGGAATGGCAGTGGAGCGCGATCTATGAATTTCACTAGCCAGGTCTGTCTCCCAATTGAACATTATTACTCTCTCGGCACACGTCGCCACCACGGTTTCCGCGACAGCAGCAGCATCATGATGTTGCGTCTATTGTAAGTCCGGAACCGGGTTATTCGGCTGTTCGCGAACAGTCGGGTTTTAACCTTGCCTAACAAACGATCAAACAACTTCCACTCTCGAGGTGCGGGGTGACTGTCCTATCGTCCGCTCTTGTATGCTGGATTGCACTATTTCACTATATTAAGGGAGAGGGTGCCTTCACACACCTATTCGGTGTGGAATATCTTCCGCCCCCAGCGGCGCCGGCGCTTCTGTAAAGCGCGGCATTCAAAAACAACAACCAAAGTTGCCGCGCTTTCCCTTCCCTGCCCTGCAATGGCTGGAGCAGCAGCAGCAGCAGCAGCAGAAGAAGAAGAGAGAGAGAGAGAAAAATAGTCTCATGGGGTCAGAGGAATGGCAGTGGAGCGATCTATGAATTTCACTAGCCAGGTCTGTCTCCCAATGAACATTATTACTCTCTCGGCGCGCGCCACCACGGTTTCCGCGACAGCAGCAGCATCATGATGTTGCGTCTATTGTAAGTCCGGAAACCGGGTTATTCGGCTGTTCGCGAACAGTCGGGTTTTAACCTTGCCTAACAAACGATCAAACAACTTCCACTCTCGAGGTGCGGTACGGTGACTGTCCTATCGTCCGCTCTTGTATGCTGGATTGCACTATTTCACTATATTAAGGGGAGAGGGTGCCTTCACACACATATTCGATGTGAAATATCTTACGCCCCCCAGCGGAGCGCTTCGGCGCCTCTGCGAAGCAAAACGCGGCATTCAAAAACAACAACCAAAATTGCCGTCGATTTCCTCTCCCTGCCCTGCAATGGCTGGAGCAGAAGGAGAGCGAGAGAGAGAATAGTCTCATTGGGTCAGAGGAATGGCAGTGGGGCGGGCTAATGGCGAGTAGGCTCGAGATCTATCAATTACACTAGCCAGGTCGCTCTCCCTATTGAACATTATTACTCTCTCACGTCGCCACTGCGGTTTCCGCGACAGCAGCAGCATCATCATGATGTTGCATCCACCAATTAGTCCGGAACCGGGTTATTCGGCTGTCTGCGAACAGTCCGGTTTTAACCTTACCCAACATCCACTCTCGAGGTGCGGTACGGTGAATGTCCTATCGTCCGACCTTGTATGCTGGATTACACTATTTCACTATATTAAGGGGAGAGGGTGCCTTCACACACATATTCGGTGTGAAATATCTTCCGCCCCCCAGCGGAGCGCTTCGGCGCCTCTGCGAAGCAAAGCGCGGCATTCAAAAACAACAACCAAAATTGCCATTAAACTTCCCTGCCCTGCAATGGCTGGAGCAGAAGGAGAGAGAGAGAGAGATTTTTTTAGTCTCATTGGATCCAGAGGAATATGGCAGTGGAAGCGGGCTTATGGCAGTAGGCTCGCTCTATCAATTACGCGCCAGGTCTCTCTTCCGTTTGGACATTATTTACTCCGTATACTCTCTCTCACCGGCGCTACTTGTCGCCCACCCTACTAGTTTCCGTCACAGCGCCAGCTATGCGGCCTTTCAGTCAGGCGGGCTCCCTTCTCGCCTTGCTGTCTGCCCAGCTTGGCGGACTGCGTTGGCTGATCACCCGTCTTCAGCGTCTGTGCGGCCTTCAATGCAGCGCCCGGCAAATTCTCTTGACCGAGATTCATTGCACTATTCCGCGCGCAAACGGCTACCCTAAATGTGCATAGACAACGCTCAGGGTTCAACACGACCAGGGCGCAGTCTGGGAGCCGAGTATACTAAAAAGAGAGTTTAGCAGCCAAAACTCGTCAAAGCACACGTTGGGTTACCCCATCACCTAACAACGATGATGGCGGTTCCCACCCGTGAAATACACAACCTAACCAATATTGGGCGACGATGGCGCTCATGAGCCCACGTCCCCACAAACAGTAAGAGAAAGAGAGAGGAGGAGATTGGCCAATGTGCGGTCCCTCGCCCAATGTCTTATGCCTCGCTGGGGCAAAGAGAAGAGAAGAGGAGCGGATAAGGGAGGAGATTGGCCAACGTGCGGTCCCTCGCCCAATGTCGGGTGCCTCGCTGGAGCTGGGTAAAGAGGAGAGGAGCGGATAAGGGAGGAGATTGGCACACACGGTGGCGCTGCCGGCGCCGAGGATAGCAAGAGAAGGTGCAGTTTGATCTGATCATCTGGTTTGCTATTTCTCTAAGGCCAACGTGCGGTCCCTCGCCCAATGTCGGCTGCCTCGCTGGGGCAAAGAGAAGAGGAGAGGATAAGGGAGGAGATTAGCACACACGGTGGCGCTGCCGGCGCCGAGGATAGCGAGAGAAGGTGCAGTTTGATCTGATCATCTGGTTTGCTATTTCTCTAAGGCCAACGTGCGGTCCCTCGCCCAATGTCTTCTGCCTCGCTGGGGCAAGGAGAAGAGAAGAGGAGCGGATAAGGGAGGAGATTCGCCAACGTGCGGTCCCTCGCCCAATGTCGGCTGCCTCGCTGGAGCTGGGGCAAAGAGGAGCGGATAAGGGAGGAGATTGGCACACACGGTGGCGCTGCCGGCGCCGAGGATAGCAAGAGAAGGTGCAGTTAGATCTGATCATCTGGTTTGCTATTTCTCTAAGGCCAACGTGCGGTCCCTCGCCCAATGTCTTCTGCCTCTCTCTCAATCTCACTATTTTGGCCGCCGTGATAGGCGCCGCCAACAGCAGCAGCTACCTGGTTGATCCTGCCAGTAGTCATATACTTGTCTCAAAGATTAAGCCATGCATGTGTAAGTACAAGCCGATTTAAGGCGAAACCGCGAATGGCTCATTAAATCAGCTATGTTTCATTGGATCTGTAAACCCACTTACTTGGATAACTGTGGCAATTCTAGAGCTAATACATGCAATTGGTCTCTGACCGCAAGGGAAGAGCGCTTTTATTAGTTCAAAACTGGTCGGGCCCCGGTCCGTAACCCACCTGTGGTGAATCTGAATAACTTCGGGCTGAGCGCACGGTCTCCGCACCGCGCCGCTTCTTTCAAGTGTCTGCCTTATCAGCTTTCGATTGTAGGTTATGCGCCTACAATGGCTATAACGGGTAACGGGGAATCAGGGTTCGATTCCGGAGAGGGAGCCTGAGAAACGGCTACCACATCTAAGGAAGGCAGCAGGCACGCAATTACCCACTCCCGCACGGGAGGTAGTGACGAAAAATAACGATGTGAGTCTCATCCGAGGCCTCGCAATCGGAATGAGTACACTTTAAATCCTTTAACGAGTATCCATTGGAGGCAAGTCTGGTGCCAGCAGCCGCGGTAATTCCAGCTCCAATAGCGTATATTAAAGTTGTTGCGTTAAAAGCTCGTAGTTGATCTCAGTTCCGACTGACGGTGCACCGCCCGGTGTTTACTGTCACGCCCGAACAGCGCCGCCGCTCGCGGATGCTCTTTGTCGAGTGTCCCGAGTGGCCGGAGAGTTTACTTTGAAAAATTAGAGTGCTCAGAGCAGGCTATTTGAATGGCCCGAATGGTGATGCATGGAATAATGGAATAGGACCTCGGTTCTATTTTGTTGGTTTTCGAACCAGAGGTAATGACTAATCGGAACAGGCGGGGGCATTCGTATTGCGCTAGAGGTGAAATTCTTGGACCGTCAAAGACGAACTACTGCGAAAGCATTTGCCAAGGATGTTTTCATTAATCAAGAACGAAAGTTAGAGGTTCGAAGGCGATCAGATACCGCCCTAGTTCTAACCATAAACGATGCCAACTAGCGATCCGCCGGCGTTATTCCCATGACCCGGCGGGCAGCTTCCGGAAACCAAAGTCTTTGGGTTCCGGGGAAGTATGGTTGCAAAGCTGAAACTTAAAGGAATTGACGGAAGGGCACCACCAGGAGTGGAGCCTGCGGCTTAATTTGACTCAACACGGGAAACCTCACCAGGCCCAGACACCGAAGGATTGACAGATTGAGAGCTCTTTCTCGATTCGGTGGGTGGTGGTGCATGGCCGTTCTTAGTTGGTGGAGCGATTTGTCTGGTTAATTCCGATAACGAACGAGACTCTGGCCTACTAAGTAGTCGACGGATCTCCAGAAAATGGTGTCCAGTTCGCAACTTCTTCTTAGAGGATAAGCGGCAATTCTAGCCGCACGAGATTGAGCAATAACAGGTCTGTGATGCCCTTAGATGTTCTGGGCCGCACGCACACTGAAGGGATCAACGAGTTTTCCCCCGAGAGGAGCGGGTAACCCGTTCAAAGCCTTTCTTGATAGGGATTGGGGCTTGCAATTGTTTCCCATGAACGAGGAATTCCCAGTAAGTGCAAGTCATCAGCTTGCGCTGACTACGCCCCTGCCCTTTGTACACACCGCGGCTACTACCGATTGAATGATTTAGTGAGGCCTTCGGACTGGCGCTCTTGGATTGTCGGCCCCGTTGCCCGCGAGGGTTTTCTGGGGTCGTCGCCTCGAGCTGACGGAAAGATGTCCAAACTTGATCATTTAGAGGAAGTAAAAGTCGTAACAAGGTTTTCGTAGGTGAACCTGCGGAAGGATCATTAACAGAGAGAAAGAGAACGGGGCGCTCTTAAAACTACTACTACTCTCCTGATTTGGGCGGTCTCGGGCTCTGCTCTGGCAACTCCAGCAGCGAAAGAGGACAATCCCGGCCCCCGCACCAAAAATAGGTACCACCACGCTGTAGGTGGACCACACTTGGGCGAGAGCGCGAAGACCGGAGGAGGAGGACGGACGGGGCTTTGGACGGCTGCCCGTCCGTTCCTTACTACCGGCGAATAAGCCTCTTGACCCAAAAGAGTGAAATTCAAGTGTCAAAAAACAACAACAAGCCGTCCGGCCAAACCCAAACCACAAACTTGGGCTATGTC
>NW_024714880.1:0-12347 GCF_018991925.1 Homarus americanus
GTCACATCTAATATTTCTCCCTCATCTTAAGGTTACCTCTAATATTTCTCCCTCATCTTTAGGTTACCTATAATATTTCTCCCTCATCTTAAGGTTACCTCTATTATTTCTCCCTCATCTTAAGGTCACCACTAATATTTTTCCCTCATCATAAGGTCACCTCTAATATCTCTCCTCCCTCACCTTAAGGTCACCACAAATTTTTCTCTGTCGTCTTAAGGTCACCTCTAATATTTCTCCCTCATCTTAAAGTTACCTCTAATATTTCTCCCTCATTTTAAGGTTACCTCTAATATTTCTCCCTCACCTTAAGGTCACATCTAATATTTCTCCGTCATCTTAAGGTCACCTCTAATATTTCTCCCTCATCTTAAGGTCACCACAAATATTTCTCTGTCATCTTGAGGTCACCTCTAATAATTCTCCGTCATCTTAAGGTCACCTCTAATATTTCTCCCTCATCTTAATATCACCTCTCATTTTTCTCCGTCATCTTAAGGTCACCTCTATTATTTCTCCCTCATCTTAAGGTTACCTCTAATATTTCTCCGTCATCTTCAGGTCACCTCTAATATCTCTCCTCCCTCACCTTAAAGTCACCTTTAATATTTCTCCCTCATCTTAAGGTTACTTCTCATATTTCTCCGTCATCTTCAGGTCACCTCTAATATCTCTCCTCCTTCACCTTAAGGTCACCTCTAATATTTCTCTGTCATCTTAAGGTCACCTCTAATATTTCTCCCTCATCTTAAGGTTACCTCTAATTTTTCTCCGTCATCATCAGGTCACCTCTAATATTTCTCCCTCACCTTTAGGCCACCTCTAATATCTCTCCCTCATCTTAAGTTCACCTCTAATATTTCTCCGTCATCATCAGGTCACCTCTAATATTTCTCCCTCATCTTAAGGTTACCTCTAATATTTCTCCCTCATGTTAAGGTCACCTCTAAAATTCCTCCCTCATCTTAAGGTCACCTTTAATATTTCTTCCTCATGTTAAGGTCACCTCTAACATTTCTCCCTCATCTTAATATCACCTCTCATATTTCTCCGTCATCTTAAGGTCACCTCTATTATTTCTCCCTCATCTAAAGGTTACCTCTAATATTTCTCCGTCATCTTCAGGTCACCTCTAATATCTCTCCTCCCTCACCTTAAGGTCACCTCTAATATTTCTCCCTCAATTTAAGGTTACGTCTCATATTTCTCCGTCATCTTCAGGTCACCTCTAATATCTCTCCTCCCTCACCTTAAGGCTACCTCAAATATTTCTCCCTCACCTTAAGGCTACCTCAAATATTTCTCCCTCACCTTAAGGTTACCTCTAATATTTCTCCCTAATCTTAAGGTCACCTGTAATATCTCTCCTCCCTCACCTTAAGGTCACCTCTAATATTTCTCTGTCATCTTCAGGGCACCTCTAATATTTCTCCCTCATCTTAAGGTCACCTCTAATATTTCTCCCTCATCTTAAGGTTACCTCTAATATTTCGCCCTCATCTTAAGGTCACCTCTAATATCTCTGCTCCCTCACCTTAAGGTCACCTCTAATATTTCTACGTCATCTTCTGGTCACCTCTAATATTTCTCCCTCATCTTAAGGTCACCACTAATATTTTTCCCTCATCTTAAGATCACCTCTAATATCTCTCCTCCCTCACCTTAAAGTCACCACTAATATTTCTCCGTCATCTTAAGATCACCTCTAATATTTCTTCCTCGTCTTAAGGTTACCTCTAATATTTCTCCCTCATCTTAAGGTTACCTCTAATATTTCTCCCTCATCATAATGTCACCACTAATATTTCTCCCTTATCTTAAGGTCACCTCTAATATCTCTCCCTCACCTTAAGGTCACCTCTAATATTTCACCGTCATCTTAAGGTCACCTCTAATATTTCTCCCTCATCCTAAAGTCACCACCTAATACTCTCTCCATCATCTATATTTCCCTCATCTTGGTCACCTCTATGTCATCTCCCTACCTTAAAATGCATCCATCTTCTCTCACCTTGGAACCCTCTATCTTCTCCCCTGTCTTTGTCACCTCCATCCTCTCTCCCTTCCTCCTTAAGGTCACCTCTAATATTTCTCCGTCATCTTCAGGTCACCTCTAATATTTCTCCCTCATCATAAGGTCACCTCTAATTTTTCTCCCTCATCTTAAGGTTACCTCTAATATTTCTCCCTCATCTTAAGGTCACCTCTAATATCTCTCCTCCCTCACCTTAAGGTCACCTCTAATATTTCTCCGTCATCTTCATGTCACCTCTTATATTTGTCCCTCATCTTAAGGCCACCACTAATATTTTTCCCTCATCTTAAGGTCACCTCTAATATTTCTCCTCCCTCACCTTAAGGTCACCACTAATATTTCTCCGTCATCTTAAGATCACCTCTAATATTTCTCCCTCATCTTAAGGTCACCTGTAATATTTCTCCCTCATCTTAAGGTCACCACTAATATATCTCCGTCATCTTGAGGTCATCTCTAATAATTCTCCCTCATCTTAAGGTTACCTCTAATATTTCTCCGTCCTCTTCAGGTCACCTATAATATTTCTCCTCCCTCACCTTAAGGTCACCTCTAATATTTCTCCCTCATCTTAAGGTTACCTCTCATATTTCTCCGTCATCTTCAGGTCACCTCTAATATCTCTCCTCCCTCATCTTAAGGTCACCTCTAATATTTCTCCGTCATCTTAAGTTCACCTCTAATATTTCTCCGTCATCTTAAGGTCACCTCTAATATTTCCCCCTCATCTTAAGATTACCTCTAATATTTCTCCGTCATCTTCAGGTCACCTCTAATAACTCTCCTCCCTCACCTTAAGGTTACCTCTAATATTTTTTCCTAATGTTAAGTTCACCTTTAACATTTCTCTCTCATGTTAAGGTCACCTCAAATATTTCTCCGTCACCTTAAGGTCACCTCTAATATTTCTCCATCATCTTTAGGTCACCTCTAGTATTTCTCCCTCATCTTAAGGTCACCACTAATATTCTCCCTCATCTTAAGGTCAACTTAATATTTCTCCCTCATCTTAAGGTCACCTTTAATATTTCTCCCTCATCTTCAGGTCACCTCTAATATTTCTCCCTCATCTTAAGGTCACCTCTAATATTCCTCCATCACCTTAAGATCACCTCTAATATTTCTCCCTCATCTTAAGGTCACCTCTAATATTTCTCCCTCATCTTAAGGTCACCTCTAATATTTCTCCCTCATCTTAAGGTCACCTCAAATATTTCTCCTTCATGTTAAGGTCACCTCTAATATTTCTCCCTGATCTTAAGGTTACCTCTAATATTTCTCCCTGATCTTAAGGTCACCTCTAATATTTCTCCTTCATGTCATGGTCACCTCTAATATTTCTCCCCCATCTCAAGGTCACCTCTAATATTTCTCCATCATACTCACGTCACCTCTAATATTTCTCCTTCATCTTAAGGTTACCTCTAATATTTCTCCCTGATCTTAAGGTCACCTCTAACATTTCTCTTTCATGTTATGGTCACCTCTAATATTTCTCCCTCATCTTAAGGTCACTTCTAATATTTCTCCGTCATCTTTAGGTCACCTCTAATATTTCTCTCCCATCTTAACGTTACCTCTAATATTTATCCGTCATCTTCAGGACACCTCTAATATCTCTCCTCCCTCACCTTAGGTCACCTTTAATATTTCTCCGTCATCTTAAGGTCACCTCTAATATTTCTACCTCATCTTAAGGTTACCTCTAATATTTCTCCCTCATCTTAAGGTTACCTATAATATTTCTCCCTCATCTTAAGTTTACCTCTAATATTTCTCCCTCATCTTAAGGCCACCAGTAATATTTTTCCCTCATCATAAGGTCACCTCTAATATCTCTCCTCCCTCACCTTAAGGTCACCTCTAATATTTCTCCCTCAATTTAAAGTTACTTCTCATATTTCTCCGTCATCTTCAGGTCACCTCTAATATCTCTCCTCCCTCACCTTAAGGTCACCTCTAATATTTCTCCCTCATCTTAAGGTTACCTCTCATATTTCTCCGTCATCTTCAGGTCTCCTCTAATATCTCTCCTCCCTCACCTTAAGGTCACCTCTAATATTTCTCCGTTATCTTCAGGTCATCTCTAATATTTCTCCCTCATCTTAAGGTCACCTCTAATATTTCTCCCTCATCTTAAGGTCACCTCTAATATCTCTTCTCCCTCACCTTAAGGTCACCTCTAATATTTCTCCGTCATCTTCAGGTCACCTCTAATATTTCTCCCTCATCTTAAGGTCACCACTAATATTTTCCCTCATCTTAAGGTCACCTCTAATAACTCTCCTCCCTCACCTTAAGGTCACCACTAATATTTCACCCTCATCTTAAGATCACCTCTAATATTTCTCCCTCATCTTAAGGTTACCTTTAATATTTCTCCCTCATCTTAAGGTCACCTCTAATATCTCCTCCCTCACCTTAAGGTCACCTCTAATATTTCTCCGTCATCTTCAGGTCACCTCTAATATTTCTCCCACATCTTAAGGTCAGCACTAATATTTTTCCCTCATCTTAAGGTCACCTCTAATATCTCTCCTCCCTCACCTTAAGGTCACCAATAATATTTCTCCGTCATCTTAAGATCACCTCTAATATTTCTCCCTCATCTTAAGGTTACCTCTAATATTTCTCCCTCATCTTAAGGTCACCACTAATCTTTCTCCCTTATCTTAAGGTTACCTCTAATATCTCTCCTCCCTCACCTTAAGGTAACCTCTAATATTTCTCCGTCATCTTAAGGTCACCTCTTATATTTTTCCCTCATCTTAAGGTCACCACTAATATATCTCCGTCATCTTAGATGCCTCTAATATCTCTCCTCCCTCACCTTAAGGTCACCAATAATATTTCTCTGTCATCTTAAGATCACCTCAATATTTCTCCCTCACCTTAAGGTAACCTCTAATATTTCTCCGTCATCTTAAGGTCACCTCTAATATTTTTCCCTCATCTTAAGGTCATCACTAATATATCTCCGTCATCTTCAGGTCACCTCTAATATCTCTCCTCCCTCACCTTAAGGTCACCTCTAATATTTCTCCCTTATCTTAAGGTTACCTCTCATATTTCTCCGTCATCTTCAGGTCACCTCTAATATCTCTCCTCCCTCACCTTAAGGTCACCTCTAATATTTCTCCGTCATCTTAAGTTCACCTCTAATATATCTCCGTCATCTTAAGGTCACCTCTAATATTTCTCCCTCATCTTAATATCACCTCTCATATTTCTCCGTCATCTTAAGGTCACCTCTATTATTTCTCCCCCACCTTAAGGTTACCTCTAGTATTTCTCCGTCATCTTCAGGTCACCTCTAATATCTCTCCTCCCTCACCTTAAGGTCACCTCTAATATTTCTCCCTCATCTTAAGTTTACCTCTCATATTTCTCCGTCATCTTCAGGTCACCTCTAATATCTCTCCTCCTTCACCTTAAGGTCACCTCTAATATTTCTCTGTCATCTTAAAGTCACCTCTAATATTTCTCCCTCATCTTAAGGTTACCTCTAATATTTCTCCGTCATCATCAGGTCACCTCTAATATTTCTCCCTCACCTTTAGGCCACCTCTAATATCTCTCCCTCACCTTAAGGTCACCTCTAATATTTCACCGTCATCTTAAGGTCACCTCTAATATTTCTCCCTCATATTAAGGTCACCACTAATATATCTCCGTCATCTAATATTTTTCCCTCATCTTATGTTCACCTCTAATATCTCTCCTCCCTCACCTTAAGGTCACCAATAATATTTCTCCGTCATCATCAGGTCACCTCTAATATTTCTCCCTCATCTTAAGGTTACCTCTAATATTTCTCCGTCATCTTCAGGTCACCTCTAATAACTCTCCTCCCTCACCTTAAGGTTACCTCTAATATTTCTTCCTCATGTTAAGTTCACCTTTAACATTTCTCCCTCATGTTAAGGTCACCTCTAATATTTCTCCCTCACCTTAAGGTCACCTCAAATATATCTCCATCATCTTAAGGTCACCTCTAGTATTTCTTCCTCATCTTAAGGTCACCACTAATATTCTCCCTCATCTTAAGGTCAACTTAATATTTCTCCCTCATCTTAAGGTCACCTCTAATATTTCTCCCTCATCTTAAGGTCACCTCTAATATTTCTCCCTCATCTTAAGGTCACCTCAAATATTTCTCCTTCATGTTAAGGTCACCTCTAATATTTCTCCCTGATCTTAAGGTTACCTCTAATATTTTTCCCTGATCTTAAGGTCACCTCTAATATTTCTCCCTCATCTTAAGGTCACCTCTAATATTCCTCCCTCACCTTAAGGTCACCTCAAATATTTCTCTCTCATCTTAAGGTCACCTCTAATATTTTTCCCTCATCTTAAGGTCACCTCTAATATTTCTCCCTCATCTTAAGGTCACCTCAAATATTTCTCCTTCATGTTAAGGTCACCTCTAATATTTCTCCCTGATCTTAAGGTTACCTCTAATATTTCTCCCTGATCTTAAGGTCACCTCTAATATTTTTCCTTCATGTTATGGTCACCTCTAATATTTCTCCCTCATCTCAAGGTCACCTCTAATATTTCTCCATCATACTTAGGTCACCTCTAATATTTCTCCCTCATCTTAAGGTTACCTCTAATATTTCTCTCTCATCTTAAGGTCACCTCTAATATTTCTCCGTCATCTTAAGGTCACCTCTAATATTTCTCTCCCATCTTAAGGTTACCTCTAATATTTATCCGTCATCTTCAGGTCACCTCTAATATCTCTCCTCCCTCACCTTAAGGTCACCTCTAATATTTCTCCGTCATCTTATGGTCACCTCTAATATTTCTCCCTCATCTTAAGGTTACCTCTAATATTTCTCCCTCATCCTTAGGTTACCTATAATATTTCTCCCTCATCTTAAGGTTACCTCTAATATTTTTCCCTCATCTTAAGGTCACCACTAATATTTTTCCCTCATCATAAGGTCACCTCTAATATCTCTCCTCCCTCACCTTAAGGTCACCTCTAATATTTCTCCGTCATCTTAAGTTCACCTCTAATATTTCTCCCTCATCTTAAAGTTACCTCTAATATTTCTCCCTCATTTTAAGGTTACCTCTAATATTTCTCCCTCACCTTAAGGTCACCTCTAATATTTCTCCGTCATCTTAAGGTCACCTCTAATATTTCTCCCTCATCTTAAGGTCACCACAAATATTTCTCTGTCATCTTGAGGTCACCTCTAATAATTCTCCGTCATCTTAAGGTCACCTCTAATATTTCTCCCTCATCTTAATATCACCTCTCATATTTCTCCGTCATCTTAAGGTCACCTCTATTATTTCTCCCTCATCTTAAGGTTACCTCTAATATATCTCACGTCATCTTCAGGTCACCTCTAATATCTCTCCTCCCTCACCTTAAAGGTCACCTCTAATATCTCTCCTCCCTCACCTTAGGTCACCTCTAATATTTCTCCCTCATCTTAAGGTTACCTCTCATATTTCTCCATCATCTAGGTCCTCTAATATCTCTCCTCCCTCACCTTAAAGTCACCTTTAATATTTCTCCCTCATCTTAAGGTTACTTCTCATATTTCTCCGTCATCTTCAGGTCACCTCTAATATCTCTCCTCCTTCACCTTAAGGTCACCTCTAATATTTCTCTGTCATCTTAAGGTCACCGCTAATATTTCTTCCTCATCTTAAGGTTACCTCTAATATTTCTCCATCATCTTCAGGTCACCTCTAATATCTCTCCTCCCTCATGTTAAGGTTACCTCTAATATTTCTCCGTCATCTTCAGGTCACCTCTAATATCTCTCCTCCCTCATCTTAAGGTTACCTCTAATATTTCTCCCTCATCTTAAGGTCACCTCTAATATTTCTCCGTCATCTTCAGGTCACCTCTAACATTTCTCCCTCACCTTAAGGTTACCTGTAATATTTCTCCCTCATCTTGAGGTCACCTCTAAAATCTCTCCTCCCTCACCTTAAGGTTACCTCTAATATTTCTCCCTAATCTTAAGGTCACCTCTAATATCTCTCCTCCTTCACCTTAAGGTCACCTCTAATATTTCTCCGTCATCTTCAGGTCACCTCTAAATATTTCCTCATCATAGGTCACCTCTAATATTTCTTCCTCATCTTAAGGTTGCCTCTAATATTTCTCCCTCATCTTAAGGTCACCTCTAATATCTCTTCTCCCTCACCTTAAGGTCACCTCTAATATTTCTCCGTCATCTTCAGGTCACCTCTAATATTTCTCCCTCATCTTAAGGTCACCACTATTATTTTTCCCTCATCTTAAGGTCACCTCTAATATCTCTCCTCCCTCTCCTTAAGGTCACCACTAATATTTCTCCGTCATTTTAGATCACCTCTAATATTTCTCCTCATCTTGGGTGCTATTCTCCCTCATCTTAAGGTCACCTCTAATATCTCTCCTCCCTCACCTTAAAGGTCACCTCTAATATTTCTCCGTCATCTTCAGGTCACCCTCTAATATTTCTCCCTCATCTTAAGGTCAGCACTAATATTTTTCCCTCATCTTAAGGTCACCTCTAATATCTCTCCTCCCTCACCTTAAGGTCACCAATAATATTTCTCCGTCATCTTAAGATCACCTCTAATATTTCTCCCTCATCTTAAGGTTACCTCTAATATTTCTCCCTCATCTTAAGGTCACCACTAATATTTCTCCCTTATCTTAAGGTCACCTCTAATATCTCTCCTCCCTCACCTTAAGGTACCCTCTAATATTTCTCCGTCATCTTAAGGTCACCTCATGTACTTTTCCCTCATCTTAAGGTCACCACTAATATATCTCCGTCATCTTCAGGTCACCTCTAATATCTCTCCTCCCTCACCTTAAGGTCACCTCTAATATTTCTCCCGTATCTTAAGGTTACCTCTCATATTTCTCCGTCATCTTCAGGTCACCTCTAATATCTCTCCTCCCTCACCTTAAGGTCACCTCTAATATTTCTCCGTCATCTTAAGTTCACCTCTAATATATCTCCGTCATCTTAAGGTCACCTCTAATATATCTCCGTCATCTTAAGGTCACCTCAAATATTTCTCCCTCATCTTAATATCACCTCTCATATTTCTCCCTCATCTTAAGGTCACCTCTATTATTTCTCCCTCATCTTAAGGTTGCCTCTAATATTTCTCCGTCATCTTCAGGTCACCTACAATATCTCTCCTCCCTCACCTTAAAGTTACCTCTAATATTTCTCCTTCATCTTAAGGTTACTTCTCATATTTCTCCGTCATTTTCACGTCACCTCTAATATCTCTCCTCCTTCACCTTAAGGTCACCTCTAATATTTCTCTGTCATCTTAAGGTCACCTCTAATATTTCTCCCTCATCTTAAGGTTACCTCTAATATTTCTCCGTCATCATCAGGTCACCTCTAATATTTCTCCGTCAACTTTAGGCCACCTCTAATATCTCTCCCTCATCTTAAGTTCACCTCTAATATTTCTCCGTCATCATCAGGTTACCTCTAATATTTCTCCCTCATCTTAAGGTCACGTCTAATATTTCTCCCTCATGTTAAGGTCACCTCTAAAATTCCTCCCTCATCTTAAGGTCACCTTTAATATTTCTTCCTCATGTTAAGGTCACCTCTAACATTTCTCCCTCATCTTAAGGTCACCTCTAATATTTCTCCATCATCTTCAGGTCACCTCTAATATCTCTCCTCCCTCATCTTAAGGTTACCTCGAATATTTCTCCCTCATCTTAAGGTCACCTCTAATATTTCTCCGTCATCTTCAGGTCACCTCCAACATTTATCCCTCACCTTAAGGTTACCTGTAATATTTCTCCCTCATCTTGAGGTCACCTCTAATATCTCTCCTCCCTCACCTTAAGGTCACCTCAAATATTTCTCCCTCACCTTAAGGTTACCTCTAATATTTCTCCCTTATCTTAAGGTCACCTCTAATATCTCTCCTCCCTCACCTTAAGGTCACCTCAAATATTTCTCCGTCATCTTCAGGTCACCTCTAATATTTCTCCCTCATCTTAAGGTCACCTCTAATATTTCTCCCTCATCTTAAGGTTACCTCTAATATTTCTCCCTCATCTTAAGGTCACCTCTAATATCTCTTCTCCCTCACCTTAAGGTCACCTCTAATATTTCTCTGTCATCTTCAGGTCACCTCTAATATTTCTCCCTCATCTTAAGGTCACCACTAATATTTTTCCCTCATCTTAAGGTCACCTCTAATATCTCTCCTCCCTCTCCTTAAGGTCACCACTAATATTTCTCCGTCATTTTAAGATCACCTCTAATATTTCTACCTCATCTTAAGGGTTACCTCTAATATTTCTTCCTCATCTTAAGGTTACATCTAATATTTCTCCCTCATCATAAGGTCACCACTAATATTTCTCCCTTACCGTAAGGTCACCTCTAATATCTCTCCTCCCTCACCTTAAGGCCACCTCTAATATTTCACCGTCATCTTAAGGTCACCTCTAATATTTCTCCCTCATCTTAAGGTCACCACTAATATATCTCCGTCATCTAATATTTCTCCCTCACCTTAAGGTTACCTCTAATATTTCTCCCTAATCTTAAGGTCACCTCTAATATCTCTCCTCCCTCACCTTAAGGTCACCTCTAATATTTCTCTGTCATCTTCAGGTCACCTATAATATTTCTCCCTCATCTTAAGGTCACCTCTACTATTTCTCCCTCATCTTAAGGTTACCTCTAATATTTCTCCCTCATCTTAAGGTCACCAATAATATTTCTCCGTCATCTTAAGATCACCTCTAATATTTCTCCCTCATCTTAACGTTACCTCTAATATTTCTCCCTCATCTTATGGTCACCACTAATATTTCTCCCTTATCTTAAGGTCACCTCTAATATCTCTCCTCCCTCACCTTAAGGTCACCTCTAATATTTCTCCGTCATCTTAAGGTCACCTCTAATATTTCTCCCTCATCTTAAGGTCACCACTAATATATCTTCGTCATCTTCAGGTCACCTCTAATATCTCTCCTCCCTTACCTTAAGGTCACCTCTAATATTTCTCCCTTATCTTAAGGTCACCACTAATATTTCTCCCTTATCATAAGGTCACCTCTAATATCTCTCCTCCCTCACCTTAAGGTCACCTCTAATATTTCTCCCTCAATTTAAGGTTACGTCTCATATTTCTCCGTCATCTTCAGGTCACCTCTAATATATCTCCTCCCTCACCTTAGGCTACCTCAAATATTTCTCCCTCACCTTAAGGTTACCTCTAATATTTCTCCCTAATCTTAAGGTCACCTGTAATATCTCTCCTCCCTCACCTTAAGGTCACCTCTAATATTTCTCTGTCATCTTCAGGGCACCCCTAATATTTCTCCCTCATCTTAAGGTCACCTCTAATATTTCTCCCTCATCTTAAGGTTACCTCTAATATTTCTCCCTCATCTTAAGGTCACCTCTAATATCTCTCCTCCCTCACCTTAAGGTCACCTCTAATATTTCTACGTCATCTTCTGGTCACCTCTAATATTTCTCCCTCATCTTAAGGTTACCTCTAATATTTCTCCCTCATCTTAAGGTCACCTCTAATATCTCTCCTCCCTCACCTTAAGGTCACCTCTAATATTTCTACGTCATCTTCTGGTCACCTCTAATATTTCTCCCTCATCTTAAGGTTACCTCTAATATTTCTCCCTCATCATAAGGTCACCACTAATATTTCACCGTCATCTTAAGGTCACCTCTAATATTTCTCCCTCATCCTGAGGTCACCACTAATATATCTCCGTCATCTAATATTTCTCCCTCATCTTGAGGTCACCTCTAATATCTCGTCTCCCTCACCTTAAGGTCACCTCAAATATTTCTCCCTCACGTTAAGGTTACCTCAAATATTTCCCCCTAATCTTAAGGTCACCTCAAATATCTCTCCTTCCTCACCTTAAGGTCACCTCTAATATTTCTCCGTCATCTTCAGGTCACCTCTAATATTTCTCCCTCATCATAAGGTCACCTCTAATATTTCTCCCTCATCTTAAGGTTACCTCTAATATTTCTCCCTCATCTTAAGGTCACCTCTAATATCTCTCCTCCCTCACCTTAAGGTCACCTAATATTTCTCCGTCATCTTCATGTCACCTGTAATATTTCTCCCTCATCTTAAGGCCACCACTAATATTTCTCCCTCATCTTAAGGCCACCACTAATATTTCTCCCTCATCTTAAGGTCACCACAAATATTTCTCCGTCATCTTGAAGTCGCCTCTAATAATTCTCCGTCATCTTAAGGTCACCTCTAATATTTCTCCCTCATCTTAATATCACCTCTCATATTTCTCCGTCATCTTAAG
>NW_024714881.1:0-8067 GCF_018991925.1 Homarus americanus
AAAAACGTTGCTCTGATCACCTAAGCGGCACGGGTGGTCCACATTAGAGGTTCACGGCGCCATAAGCTCGTTCAACAGGCTTTGTGTGAAATATAGAAGAGTCTAGGACTGCTTGTATTGTCCTGGTGGCCCAGAGGTAGCATTCCCCGGTCACAATTATAAGATCGTGGGTTCAAATCCTGGTGGGATGAGGTGTTGATTATATGTACAAGTCCGCGTGCTTTATTGGGCTAATGAAATATATATATGGATCCTCGTGTTTCCGAAGCCAGATTTGGTAAAACGTTGCTCTGATCACCCTAAAGCGGCACAAGGTGGTCCCCATTAGAGGTTCATGGAGCCATAAGGTCGTTGAACCCAGGCTTTGTGTAAAAATATATTGAGACTTGGACTGCTTTTATTGTCCTGGTGGCCCAGAGGTAGCCTTCCCCGGTCACAATTTTAAGATCGTAGGTTCGAATCCTGGTGGGGTGAGGTGTTGATTATATGATAAAATCTGCATGCTTTGCTAGCCTAATGAAATATATATGGATCCTCGTTTTTCGAAGCCGCATTTGGTAAAACGTTGCTCTGATCACCTAAGCGGCACGGGTGGTCCTCATTAGAGGTTTACGGTGCCTTAAGGTCGTTGAACAGGCTTTGTGTGAAATATAGTAGAATCTAGGACTGCTTTTATTGTCCTGGTGGCCCAGAGGTAGCGTTCCCCGGTCACAATTATAAGGTCGTGGGTTCAAATCCTGGTGGGGTGAGGTGTTGATTATATGTAGAAGTCTGCCAACTTTATTGGGCTAATGAAATATATATGGATCTTTGTGTTTCGAAGCCGCATTTGGTAAAACGTTGCTCTATGACCACCTAAAGCGTACGGGTGAATCATGGGGAGTTCACGGCACTTAAAAAGCTAGATTGAACAAGCTTTGTGGCTTATAGCAGAGTCTAGGACCTTTTAGTGTCCTGGTAATGAAGGTAGCGTTCGGTCTGATTAGAAGGTCATTAGGTTGAATCTGGTGGGAGTGAGGTTTGATATATATGAAAAGTCCGCGTGCTTTATTGGGCTAATAAATATATGGATCCTCGTGTTTAAAACGCGCATTTGGTAAACGTTATCATTTGATCACCTAAACGCACAGGTGGACCCTATAGTGGTTCTACAGCACCATAACTCGTTAGACAGGCTTTTATTGTGAAATATAGCAGAGATCTAGGACTGCTTTTATTGTCCCTAGTAGCTAGAGTTAGCATTCGGTCACAATTATAAGATCGTGGGTTCAAATCCTGGTGGGGCAGTGTTGATTATATGTAGAAGTCGGAGTGCTTTATTGGGTTAATGAAATATATTTGGATCCTCGTGTTTCGAAGCCGCATTTGGTAAAACGTTACTCTGAACACCTAAGTGGCACGGGTGGTCCCCATTAGAGGTTCACGGCGCCATAAGCTCGTTGAACAGGCTTTATGTGAAATATAACAGCATCTAGGACTGCTTTTAGTGTCCTGGTGGCCCAGAGGTAGCGTTCCCTGGTCACAATTATAAGATCGTGGGTTCAAATCCTGGTGGGGTGAGGTGTTGATTATATGTAGAAGTCCGCGTGCTTTATTGGGCTAATGATATATATATGGATCCTCGTGTTTCGAAGAAGCATTTAGTAAATCGTTGCTCTGATCACCTAAGCGGCAAGGGTGGTCCTCATTAGAGGTTTACGGTGCCTTAAGCTCGTTGAACTGGCTTTGTGTGAAACATAGCAGAGTCTAGGACTGCTTTTATTGTTCCTGGTGGCCCAGAGGTAGCGTCCCCCGGTCACAATTATAAGATCGTGGGTTCAAATCCTGGTGGGGTGAGGTGTTGATTATATGTAGAAGTCCGCGTGCTTTATTGGGCTAATGATATATATATGGATCCTCGTGTTTCGAAGCCGCATTTGGTAAAACGTTGCTCTGACCACCTAAGCGGCACGGGTGGTCCCCATTAGAGGTTCACGGCGCCAAAAGCTCGTTGAACAGGCTTTGTGTGAAACATAGCAGAGTCTAGGACTGCTTTTAGTGTCCTGGTGGCCCAGAGGTAGCGTTCCCCGGTCACAATTAGAAGATCGTGGGTTCGAATCCTGGTGGGGTGAGGTGTTGATTATATATAGAAGTCTGCGTGCTTTATTGGGCTAATGAAATATATATGGATCCTCGTGTTTGACGCATTTAGTAAACGTTGCTCTGATCACCTAAACGCTGGGTGAATTTATTTGGACTGGCTGGAGCCATAAGGTCGTTGAACAGGCTTTGTGTGAAATATAATAGAGACTTGGACTGCTTTTATTGTCCTGGTGGCCCAGAGGGAGCGTTCCCCGGTCACAATTTTAAGATCGTAGGTTCGAATCCTGGTGGGGTGAAGTGTTGATTATATGTTAAAATCTGCGTGCTTTATTAGCCTAATGAAATATATATCGATCCTCGTGTTTCGAAGCCGGATTTGGTAAAACGTTGCTCTGATCACCTAAGCGGCACGGGTGGTCCCCATTAGAGGTTCACGGCGCCAGAAGCTCATTGAACAGGCTTTGTGTGAAATATAACAGAGTCTAGGATTGCTTTTAGTGTCCTGGTGGCCCAGAGGTAGCGTTCCCCGGTCACAATTATAAAATCGTGGGTTCGAACCCTGGTGGGGTGAGGTGTTGATTATATGTAGAAGTCCGAGTGCTTTAATGGGTTAATGAAATATATTTGGATCCTCGTGTTTCGAAGCCTCATTTGGTAAAACGTTACTCTGAACACCTAAGTGGCACGGGTGGTCCCCATTAGAGGTTCACGGCGCTATAAGCTCGTTGAACAGGCTTTGTGTGAAATATAACAGCGTCTAGGACTGCTTTTAGTGTCCTGGTGGCCCAGAGGTAGCGCTCTGGTCACAATTATAAGAGATCGTACTTGAACTGGCAGGGCTGAGGTGTTGATTATATCTAGGAAGTTCCGTTTTATTGCCCCAATGAAATATAAGTGAGAATACTAGTGTTTCAGTCGGATTTCGTAAAACATTGCCTTGATCACCTTAGCGCACGGGTGATCCCTTAGAGGTTCATGGCGCCTATGTTCATTCAACAGGCTTTGTGAAATATAACAGAGTGTAGGACTGCTTTACTGGTCCTGGTGGTCCACAGGTAGCATTCCTGGTCACAATTATAAGATTTTGGGTTTAACTTGGTGGGTGAGGTGTTGATTATATGTAGAAGTACGCGTGCTATATTGGGCTAATGAAATATATATGGATCCTCGTTCTTCGAAGCTGGATTTGGTAAAACGTTGCTCTGATCACCTAAGCTGCACGGGTTGTCCCCATTAGACGTTCACGGCACCATAAGCTCATTCAACAGGCTTTGTGTGAAATATAGCAGAGTCTAGGACTGCTTTTTGTGTCGTGGTGGTCAAGAGGTAGCGTTCCCCGGTCACAATTATAAGATCGTGGGTACAAATCCTGGTGGGTTGAGGTGTTGATTATATGTAGAAGTCCGCGTGCTTTATTGGGCTAATGAAATATATATGGATCCTCGTGTTTCGAAGCCGGATTTGGTAAAACATTGCTCTGATCACCTAAGCGGCACAGGTGGTCCCCATTAGAGGTTCATGAAGCCATAAGGTCGTTGAACAGGCTTTGTGTGAAATATAGTAGAGACTTGGACTGCTTTTTTTGTCCTGGTGGCCCAGAGGTAGCGTTCCCCGGTCACAATTTTAAGATCGTAGGTTCGAATCCTGGTGGGGTGAGGTGTTGATTATATGTTAAAATCTGCGTGCTTTATTAGCCTAATGAAATATATATCGATCCTCGTGTTTCGAAGCCGGATTTGGTAAAACATTGCTCTGATCACCTAAGCGGAACGGGTGGTCCCCATTAGAGGTTCACGGCGCCATAAGCTCATTGAACAGGCTTTGTTTGAAATATAAGAGAGTCTAGGATTGCTTTTAGTGTCCTGGTGGCCCAGAGGTAGCGTTCCCCGGTCACAATTATAAAATCGTGGGTTCGAACACTGGTGGGGTGAGGTGTTGATTATATGTAGAAGTCCGAGTGCTTTATTGGGTTAATGAAATATATTTGGATCCTCGTGTTTCGAAGCCGCATTTGGTAAAACGTTACTCTGAACACCTAAGTGGCACGGGTGGTGCCCATTAGAGGTTCACGGCGCTATAAGCTCGTTGAACAGGCTTTGTGTGAAATATAACAGCGTCTAGGACTGCTTTTAGTGTCCTGGTGGCCCAGAGGTAGCGTTCCCTGGTCACAATTATAAGATCGTGGTTTCCAATCATGGTGGGGTGAGGTGTTGATTATATCTAGAAGTCCGCGGCTTTTATTGGGCGCTTAATGAAATATAAGGCGATACTGGTGGAGCCAAGTCGATTTCGTGAAAACATTGCCTGATCACTATGCACGGGTGATCCCCTTTAGAGGTTCATGGCGCCATAAGTTCATTCAACAGGCTTTGTGTGAAATATAACAGAGTGTAGGACTGCTTTTAGTGTTCTGGTGGTCCACAGGTAGCGTTCCCTGTTCACAATTATAAGATCGTGGTTTAGAATCCTGGTGGGGGTGAGGTGTTGATTATATGTAGAAGTACGCGTGCTTTATTGGGCTAATGAAATATATATGGATCCTCGTGTTTCGAAGCCGGATTTGGTAAACCGTTGCTCTGAACACCTATGCGGCACTGGTGGTCCCCTATAGAGATTCACGGCGCCATAAGCTCGTTGAACAGGCTTTGTGTGAAATATAGCAGAGTCTAGAACTGCTTTTAGTGTCTTGGTGGTCCACAGGTAGCATTCCTTGGTCACAATTATAAGATCGTGGCTTCGAATCCTGGTGGGGTGAGGTGTTAATTATATGTAGAAATCTGCGTGCTTTATTGGGCTAATAAAATAGATATGGATCCTCGTGTTTCGAAGCCGGATTTGGTAAAACGTTGCTCTGATCACCTAAGTGGCACGGGTGGTCCCCATTAGACGTTCACGGCACCATAAGCTCATTCAACAGGCTTTTTGTGAAATATAGCAGAGTCTAGGACTGCTTTTAGTGTCCTGGTGGCCCAGAGGTAGCGTTCCCCGGTCACAATTTTAAGATCGTAGGTTCGAATCCTGGTGGGGTGAGGTGTTGATATATATGTTAAAATCTGCGTGCTTTATTAGCCTAATGAAATATATATCGATCCTCGTGTTTCGAAGCCGGATTTGGTAAAACGTTGCTCTGATCACCTAAGCAGCACGGTTGGTCCCCATTAGAGGTTCACGGCGCCATAAGCTCATTGAACAGGCTTTGTGTGAAATATAACAGAGTCTATGATTGCTTTAGTGTCCTGGTGGCCCAGAGGTAGCGTTCCCCGGTCACAATTATAAGATCGTGGGTTCGTACCCTGGTGGGGTGAGGTGTTGATTATATGTAGAAGTCCGAGTGCCTTATTGGGTTAATGAAATATATTTGGATCCTCGTGTTTCGAAGCCGCATTTGGTAAAACGTTACTCTGAACACCTAAGTGGCACGGGTGGTCCTCATTAGAGGTTTACGGTGCCTTAAGCTCGTTGAACAGGCTTTGTGTGAAATATAGCAGAGACTAGGACTGCTTTTAATGTTCCTGGTGGCCCAGAGGTAGCGTCCCCCGGTCACAATTATAAGATCGCGGGTTCAAATCCTGGTGGGGTGAGGTGTTGATTATATGTAGAAGTCCGTGTGCTTTATTGGGCTAATGAAATATATATGGATCCTCGTGTTTCGGGTTTGATTTGCAAAAACGTAAACGCGTTCGACCACCTGCTGCACACGGTGGTCCCTAATAGAGTGTTCACGGCGCCAAAAGCTTCCGTTGAACAGGCTTTGTGTGAAACATAGCAGAGTCTAGGACTGTTTTAGTGTCTCAGGGCCCAGAGGTAGCGTTCCCCGTCACTAGAAGATCGTGGGTTCAATCCTGGTGGGGGAAGAGGTGTTGATTATATGAAGAAGTCCGCTGGCTTTATTGGGCTAATGAAATATATATGGATCCTCGTGTTTCGCCGATTTGGGTAAAACGTTGCCTGATTACCTGCCGTGCACGGGTGGTCCCCTATAGTGGGTTCACAGCGCCCATAAGCTCGCTGGAATGGGCCGTAGTGAATATAGGCAGACTTGTGACCGTTTTATTGTCCTGGTGGCCCAGAGGTAGCATTCCCCGGTCACAATTATAAGATCGTGGGTTCAAATCCTGGTGGGGTGAGGTGTTGATTATATGTAGAAGTCTGCGTGCTTTATTGGGCTGATGAAATATATATGGATCCTCGTGTTTCGAAGCCGGATTTGGTAAAACGTTGCTCTGATCACCTAAGCGGCACAGGTGGTCCCCATTTGAGGTTCATGGAGCCATAAGGTCGTTGAACAGGCTTTGTGTGAAATATAGTAGAGACTTGGACTGCTTTATTGTCCTGGTGGCCCAGAGGTAGCGTTCCCCGGTCACAATTTTAAGATCGTAGGTTCGAATCCTGGTGGGGTGAGGTGTTGATTATATGTTAAAATCTGCGTGCTTTATTAGCCTAATGAAATATATATCGATCCTCGTGTTTCGAAGCCGGATTTGGTAAAACGTTGCTCTGATCACCTAAGCGGCATGGGTGGTCCCCATTAGAGGTTCACGGCGCCATAAGCTCATTGAACAGGCTTTGTGTGAAATATAACAGAGTCTAGGATTGCTTTTAGTGTCCTGGTGGCCCAGAGGTAGCGTTACCCGGTCACAATTATAAGATCGTGGGTTCGAACCCTGGTGGGGTGAGGTGTTGATTATATGTAGAAGTCCGTGTGCTTTATTGGGTTAATGAAATATATTTGGATCCTCGTGTTTCGAAGCCGCATTTGGTAAAACGTTACTCTGAACACCTAAGTGGCATGGGTGGTCCCCATTAGAGGTTCACGGCGCTATAAGCTCGTTGAACAGGATTTGTGTGAAATATAACAGCGTCTAGGACTGCTTTTAGTGTCCTGGTGGCCCAGAGGTAGCGTTCCCTGGTCACAATTATAAGATCGTGGTTTCGAATCATGGTGGGCTGAGGTGTTGATTATATCTAGAAGTCCGCGTGCTTTATTGCGCTAATGAAATATATGAGAATACTCGTGTTTCGAAGCCGGATTTCGTAAAACATTGCTCTGATCACCTTAGCGGCACGGGTGATCCCCTTTAGAGGTTCATGGCGCCATAAGTTCATTCAACAGGCTTTGTGTGAAATATAACAGAGTGTAGGACTGCTTTTAGTGTTCTGGTGGTCCACAGGTAGCGTTCCCTGTTCACAATTATACGATCGTGGTTTAGAATCCTGGTGGGGGTGAGGTGTTGATTATATGTAGAAGTACGCGTGCTTTATTGGGCTAATGAAATTTATATGGATCCTCGTGTTTCGAAGCCGGATTTGGTAAAACGTTATTCTGAACACCTATGCGGCACTGGTGGTCTTCTATAGAGATTCACGGCGCCATAAGCTCGTTGAACAGGCTTTGTTTGAAAAATAGCTGAGTCTAGGACTGCATTTAGTGTCCTGGTGGTCCACAGGTAGCATTCCCTGGTCACAATTATAAGATTTTGGGTTTGAATCCTGGTGGGGTGAGGTGTTGATTATATGTAGAAGTACGCGTGCTATATTGGGCTAATGAAATATATATGGATCCTCGTTCTTCGAAGCTGGATTTGGTAAAACATTGCTCTGATCACCTAAGCGGCACGGGTGGTCCCCATTAGACGTTCACGGCACCATAAGCTCATTCAACAGGCTTTGTGTGAAATATAGCAGAGTCTAGGACTGCTTTTTGTGTCGTGGTGGTCCAGAGGTAGCGTTCCCCGGTTACAATTATAAGATCGTGGGTACAAATCCTGGTGGGTTGAGGTGTTGATTATATGTAGAAGTCCGCGTGCTTTATTGGGCTAATGAAATATATATGGATCCTCGTGTTTCGAAGCAGGATTTGGTAAAACATTGCTCTGATCACCTAAGCGGCACAGGTGGTCCCCATTAGAGGTTCATGAAGCCATAAGGTCGTTGAACAGGCTTTGTGTGAAATATAGTAGAGACTTGGACTGCTTTTATTGTCCT
>NW_024714882.1:0-7625 GCF_018991925.1 Homarus americanus
CTCACCTCTAAATCCTCTACGACTATTTGTTGTATCTACAGCTCCCTAATAAGACTAAGCCAAATGTTTACAATATGCTCTGGTTTGATTTTTCTTCTTCCCAGACCAACACAGATGGGTTTTTTAGTAATAATATTGTTCGTTATGCATTACTACCTTAGAAGAAGCTGACCGGCGTCTCACTGACCAGGTAGGTGAGATTAAAAGAAGCTTGGAATTCTCGCAAAGGGATATAAGTAACTTACAAGCAAAGATGAACGTTGAAGCTAAAGAGAACCGAACACTCAAGACCCAAGTTCAGCAGCTGAGTGAGGAAAATTCCAAGCTCAAAACGGAACTAACGACAACAGCAGACCGGGTGGATTATGTGGATGACATAGGACGGCGAAACAACCTCAGGATTGCCGGAGTCCCTGAAGACATCCACGAGAACTGGGAGTCAACACAACGCAGAATCTCACACCTGCTGGATGACCATTTTAAACTTCCAGAAGTCAAGTTTGATCGTGCTCAACGCGTCGGGAAACCCAACTCCTCCCTCCCCCGCGACATCCTAACAAAATTCTCGTCCCCCTCTGACCGTGACAAAGTGTTTTAGCAACGCATTAAACTGAAAGGCACCACTACTAAGCCCGTCTACAGCAAATGGACCAGTTTAAAGAAGCCAGGAAACAAGGGAAACACGTGACGTTCAGTCATAAAACCCTTGTTGTGAGGGATTGGGCAAGTGGACACCCGCCCACTCACTCACCGGCTGTACCCCCAGAACCCCCTCCCCACTGAGGGGGAACCAGCCACTGTCTCTATCACCTGCGGAGTTTCTCCCCCTGCCGGCCAACTCGAGTACTCCACGTCTACCCGCTGTGGTGGAAACCAGCAACCCTCAAAACCGAGTGACAGGCGCACCTCCCACTCCATCTGGGAACCTCCCTCAACAGTACCGGCCATCATAATTCTGTTGGTTGTAGCACTTGTGAGTACGTTACCCCCCACTATTATAATGTTCTTAGATCTTCCTTTTTCACACCTCAGTGACCCTGAGTTCTTACTGTTCCTTAATCAGTATCAATGTCCCCACAATAATGATACTAGTGTCATTCCCTTAGATGTGCTAGATCGTATGTGTTACACCCCATTTACCCATGGTGTCGACACAATACTCCCTCATATCGATCCTGATGTCTTTCTACAAAACTCACTGGGTTACACCAACCCAAACTGTAACTATTACTTTCCTGACTCTCCCGAGTTTAGTTCTCGTCTCCTACTACCTCATTCCTTCTCCTTGATTAGCCACAACATCAGCAGTATTCCCCTTCATCTAGATACCTTTTTAAATCAGTGTTTATCTTCTATTGCCCACAAATTTGATGTTCTTGGGTTTTGTGAGACCAAACTCACTAACGATATTGACCATTTGTATAACATTCCTAATTATAATAGACACTGCATCAACACGTCACGACACAGTGGTGGTGTCGCCCTATATGTTGATATAAAGTATAACACTTCTGTAAGAGATGATTTAAAGGTTCAGGAGGAGTACATGGAGAGTGTTTTCATTGAATTACGTTACGGCACACGAAATATCCTAGTAGGAGTAATCTACAGGAGACCCCACACTAATGTAAGGAATTTTCTTGACTTGTGTCGATAACATTTCACCCTGGTTTAAACTTTTCGACTTAAGTTCAATTAAAAATAAACAAACTCCTTCTTATAATAGATATACAGACGTCAAGACCAAGAAAATTACAACTCTTCCATTACTGTTCGTACACCTGTCAAACATAAGTGCTCCTTCTTATCAAAATTACACAAAATTTCATCAAGTCATTCACCTTATTGATAGTGTCAGGTCTTCTCTCTCTCTCTCTCTCTCTCTCTCCCTCTCTCTCTCTCGCATTATCATCTCCACTCTCTCTCTCTTCCCACGTCCACCGACCAACACACAGTTTACATCTCTTTTAAAACCCAGGACAGACACCCACCTCATACTGCAGTGTTAAGTCTTCCTCTCTTTAACCTATTTTATTCACAGTATACTCAACAACCTTATCTTGGAATGGATCACTTGGTAGTTTTATTTTCCTTCAGAGGACAGTGTGACGTCGTGTCCCCTCCCCACCTCCTCACCCCCTACCCCGTCCACCACACAGTTTAAATCTATCAAGACAAATTGGATCATAACTCTCCGAACGGTGGACAAATAGACGGACAGATTGACAGACAGATTGACGGACAGATAAATGAAGAGATTGACGGACAGATTGACGGACATACAAATGGAGAGATTGACGGACAGATATACGGAGTAACAGCATTTCCTAAGTCATTTCTCGCTACGTGGAAGAAAGACGACACAAAATTTCCTAGATCTACCCATGAGAGAGACGGAACATCATCCCAGGTAAGACACTCAGAGGAGGTACTTTAATTACACTAAGCCATTAAAAAAAAATTGCCTCCAGGTAAAGGAACTTGGCCGGTATTCTGAGCACCATAATACTTAACTCATTAATATGAATTGAAACTAATATTTAAACCTGACTTAAAACACTAGAGAGACTACTTCATCCTTGACAAGGCACTTAGCAAATTGTACTCAGATGAAACCTTAATTCCCTTAACACTCTTTAAGGTAGGTAGTATGTTAATAAGCTCCATATAAAACACTGAGGGATGCTTACCCCCAGGAAGGCCTCTGAAGAGCTTTTAGTAATTAAGAAGTTAATTTAATCAAAGAAAAAAGGCTCAGATCCTGGAAATAGTCTCAGAAATATACTTCAACTCGGATGTGGCCTCAGAGGAGTCCGTGAATCCAGATGAGCCACTCAACCCCCTTGGACAAAAAAAAAACCCAGATAGATTCTCCAGCAAGGGGGTCAGAGGCTAATGAGGGAGATGGATTCATTAGTGAGCTTATTGAAACATGTATAAACTTAATTTACTAAAGGTGGTCATATGGTTAACTAGTACAGGTTAATACACTTAAAATGTACTCCCCTGGATTCACCCTCGAGATATACCCATCCAAACCTAACCTAATCTGACCTAACCTAACCAAACCTAATTCCGGCCAAATCAGACTTATATTGTTATTACCGATAAAGATACTGAAGGAATTGAATTAATAATCTGAGAATAAAAATATTTGTCTCAGGTAACACGTTATGTGTCTTACCTGTCAGACTCGTTCTAATTTCAGGTTGGCAAATTCCTCCGCCTCGCCACAGCATCATCCTTGCCTCGCCATAACAGTCCCCTGCCTCGCCATAACAGTCCCCATCCTCGCTACAACAGTCCCTTACCTCGCCAAAACAAAATTTCCCGCCTCGCCACAATCATTTCTTTACCTCGACACAACAGAATAACTCGCCTCACCACAACAGTTCCTCGCCCCGCCATTACAGCTCCCTATTTCGCCATAACAGTTCTCTACCTCGCTACAATAGAGTTCCTTGCCTCGCCAAAACAGTCCTTCTCGTATTACCGTGTTTACAAATGCCACACGGACATACAGACCCATCGAGGAACGCACAGACAGATCCACTGACGGAGACACAAACGGAATCACAGACAGCTGCATAAACGGACGTATAGAGGGACGCAGAGACAGACGCATAGACGGGTGCAGAGACAGAAATACAGACGGAAAACATAATACTTGCATAAGTGTTCCTGCAGGTAATGAGAACATATTGTTACCTTAAGTGAGTTTATAAATAACACACACACACACACACACACACACACGGAAGATCAGTCACTCAGGCTGTTTATCTCACCTGATGATCAAACACTCTAATGCTATTTGGAAGGTTGGATTAGGTTAAGTTGGGTTAGATTAAGTTAGGGTAGTTTAGATTAAGATAGATCAGGCTTTGTTAGGCTAGCTTAGGATATATTATACTTGATTAGGTTAGGTTAGGTTAGCTTAGGTTAGGTTAGGTTAGGTTAGGTTAGGTTAGGATAGATTAGGTTAGGTTAGGTTAGGTTAGGATAGATTAGGTTAGGTTAGGTTAGGTTCGGTTAGAATGCTTTAATACGAAAATACAATAACAATTTAACTCCTCCATAAAACTGCAGCACAAGACAGACAGACAGACAGACATATAAGATATTCAATAAAAAAACTAACTCAGCCTCATGATCCAAAAAATAATATTAAAACTAAACCAAAACCGATAAATAAAATCACACACATGACAAACAGACGCCACCATGATCTCCTCCTCACTCCCTCCCTTCCCGCCAAACCTCACAGTGCTGGTAATTGCTCGTAAATTCCCTAAGATAATTTACAAACGTGAATAATTAATTGATCATAATTTCCATTTACTTGCCTGCGTTTTGTGACCCACCATGACCTACTGTGGCCCATCGTGACCTATCGTGACCCATCGTGACCTACTGCGACCCACCGTGACCCACCATGATCCACCGTGACCCACCGTGACCCACCATGACCCACTATGACCCACTGTGACTTACCATGACCCACTATGATTCAACATGACCCATCGTTACCCACCATGACCCACCGTGACCCACCATGATCAACCGTGACCCACCGTGACCACCATGACCCACTGTGACCCACCATGACCCACTGTGACTCACCATGACCCACTGTGACCCACCATTACCCATTATGACCCACTGTGACTCACCATGACCCACTGTGACTCACCAAGACCCACTATGATTCACCATGACTCACCGTTACCCACCAACCTGTTACCAGCTTTGTCACTCCCGTTTTCCGTCAGTGTAGTGGCGGAGGTGAAGTTTTAAAACAATCTTTAGAATTATCTTTAAGGAGGATATACTCTTTGAGAGAGAGGAGAGGAGAGGAGAGGAGAGGAGAGAGCAATCACACAAACACAAAATAACCCATCACATCAAACTCAATTTAACAATACAAATAAACAAACACCTGCAGAGTCAACACGAAAAATACCATCGAACTAGAATCAACAGAAGTGAGCCTGGAACTGTGACAAGAAGCCACACCGCTACGGCTTGGAACTACAGAACCTTTGTATAGAAAAAACAGGTGTCTAGGAAATCCCCGAGATGAAACGAAGATAGAAACCTGAACCCCGACTGTAGTTAAAGATCTTCGGTAGCCTGAAGGTGATGATGACCTTTTTCTTTTTTTACGGGGAATGTCTCACCCGGGCGCAGGTCATCGACCCACAACGGGACCTAGAGGGCGAAAAAATAAGGGTAAAGAAGTTAAAGATAGAAGAGACAAAAATTGTATTACTCTACACCAAGAAGATGCCGGAAAACCAGCTTTTTAAAGTGACACAGATTGTATGAGTGTGGAAACACAGAAGAAGGCAGAGCATTCCACAGTTTGGCTGTGTGAGGAAAGAAGGATGTGGCCCATATCCACACAGAAACGGTGGGCACCGCGGGCAAGACGAGTGTTACTAGCCCACAGCCTTGCCGGCGGTACACAGGATGCCAAATCCACCGAACATTGCCCGTTAAAGTAACTGTAAAAGAGAGAGAGTGAAGCAAAAATGCGGCGAAGAAAAAGGGAAGAGAGATTATCAACTAACAGTTGGACAGAAGAAGAGCCACCCCAGATATGAGAGCAGTACTCCAAGTTAGGACGAATGAATCCCTTATAAACTTGAAGCAACTGCTCAGGAGTGAAGTAGCTACGGCATCTGTACCGCATTCCCAGCTTTCGGGAGGCAGCTTTAGCAATGTTGAGGATGTGTGGCTTCCATGACATATTAGAGGAAATGGTGAGGCCTAGCATATCTATTTTAGAATTTGGCAAAATGATTGCGTCCTGAAATGTGATTGGTGGGAGATCATCTAATTTGGAAAGTGTTATTGGTAAATACTGTCTTTTATTACTATTGAATTTAACCAAGTTTCCATCTCCCCATTCGGAGATGCTGCACAGATCCGCATTGATACATATAATGATATCAGGCCTAGAAACATCTAGTTTGAAAATTAGGTGGAAGGGAAAAATGTGAAGAAGAGTGAAGAGTAGAATCATCAGTGTAAAAATGGACAGAATTAGTCGTAGCGTAAAGTAAGTCATTGATAAAAAGAAGGAAGAGAGTAAGTGAAAGAAGAGAACCCTGTGGGACACCACTATTGGTAGAGAAAGAGCGAGAGATCGATCCCTCGACAACAATTGCCATAGATCGGTTCTCAAGGAAGCTAGAGATTAGAGAACAAAGTGGGGGAGAGAAACCATAAGAGGGAAGTTTAGAAAGTAAAGACTTGTGCCATACCCTGTCAAATACTTTGGAGATGTCGAGGGCCACGACGAAAGTTTCCCCATAATCCCGAAGAGAGGATGACCAAAGATGGGTGCAGTAGGAGAGCAGATCACCAGTAGATCTCGCCTGACGAAAGCCATACTGGTGATCCGACAAAAGAGAAATGAGTTCAAGGTGATGGAGAAAATGAGAGTTTAAGATAGTTTTGAAAATCTTAGAGAGGGATGAAGTTGGGGCGATAGTTGGAGGGATTGGAATGGTTACCCTTCTTCAGGATGGTCTGAACCGAAGCATGCTTCCAAGAAGAAGGAAAAGTTTGGGTTTTGAAGCAAAGGCGAAAGAGACGAGAAAGTACAGGGGCCGGATTTCAGCACACTCCCTCAGAACACGAGGGGGTATTCCGTCCGGTCCATGCGCCTTACTCACATCCAACCTGGATAACACACCAGCAACCGTACGAGTGGAGATTATAGGAAAGTGCATAGGTTCAGTAGGAGGAGCAGGAGTAGGAGGGATAGGGTTGGAATCGTCTAAGGTGGAGTTAGCGGAGAATAAGGTGCCAAAGAGATTGGCTTTATCAGGGGGAGAGTTGGCTATAGAGGTATCAGGTCAGAAGAGAGGAGGAAAAGAGGGAGTGCAGGAGTTATTACAGACGTTTTTGGTTAAGGACCAGAAGGATTTACTAGAAGAAGAGTTAGTCAGGACAGCGGTCTTTCTTTTTATAAAATTCCGCTTGGCCCTACGAAGAATAAATTTTCAACACTTCCTAGAAGTAATGAAAGTGGAGGAGATAGCTTCTTAACCTGGTACGCCCTATCTCTCTCCCTACATGCAAGAGAAGAGGAGCGATCAACCCATGATTGTAAAGTGAAAGTTTTGGTAGAAGATATGATAAAAGCACTCATACCACCCTGTACAACTCCACCAATGCTGGGAAAAAGCACCATTCATCCCAAGGAAAGTCGGAGTACAATTCTCGCGAAGATTGCCAGTTTGCCCTCCGATAGTGCCATAGATGACATTTACAGGGGAGGTGGGGGAGGTGGTCGTGCCCAGTTAAATTTTATAGAAATAAGTTTGTGATCAGAAGACCCTAAGGGGGCAGAAATTGAGTATGAATAGTGTGTTGGGTTAGAGGTAAAACAAAGATCAAGAATGTTAGTAAGTTGATCATGTCGATCTAGCACACGTGTAGGGTGTTTAACTAGTTGTTCCAGATCATTAAGTAAGGAAAAGAGAGTGCCTCAACTCCTCCTGGGTCATCCTTTGCAGAGCCAAGCCACTCTCTGTGATGTACGTACATTAAAATCTCCAAGTTAGAGGATCTCTATTTTGGGGTGTATGGATAGCAACGACTCATGGCAAGTA
>NW_024714883.1:0-21356 GCF_018991925.1 Homarus americanus
TGTTCAGTTACGTGTTCCCAGGCAACCTCTGTGCTCCAGTGCTCACTCCCACCAGTGCACCTGAGCCTCACCCAGGGCCACACCTCTGACACTCCCAGTGCCCCACCCCAGACACTCCCAGGTACACCTCGACGCTGCCCAGGTGCCTGCACGACACTCCACAGAGTACACCCCTCAGGCACTCCAGGTGCCCGCCTACTTACACTCCCAGGTACACACCTCCAGCCACCCAGGTGCAACTGCTTACGCTCCCAGGTGCCTCCGGGCATGGGGCACCAGCGCTCCCAGGTCCCCTCCGGCCTCTGGGCCTCAGGTACACCACAGACCTCCCAGGAACACTTCTCCCCTCCCAGGTGCACCTCTGACCTCCCAGGTGCACCTCCTGACAGGTACACCTCAGACAGTGCCTTTGACACTCCTTGGGTGCTCCTGGCATTCCTGGTGCACCTCTGACATCGTTTTACCGCTGACCTGCCAGGTGCACCTCCGACACTCCGGTTTCTCCATCACTCCCAGGTGCGCTTCCGCTCCCAGGTGCACCTCCGACACTCAGGTACACCTCACGCACCTGGGTGCACCTCCGACCTTTCCAGGGTACACCGCTGGCCTGCCAGGGCCACCTCAGACACTCAGGTGCAGTTCTCCTGCGGTGCTGCTCCGGCCTGCCTGCTCTGACACTCACAGGGACACCTCCTGACACTCCCAGGTGCACTCTCAGGCACTCTCAGGACACCTCTGACACTCCCGGGGCATCCGGACCTCCCAGGAACACTTCTCACCTCCCAGGTGCACCTCCGACACTCCCAGGTACACCTCTGGCCTCCCAGGTGCACCACTTGACACTCCAGGTTGCACCTCTGACCTCCCAAGGTACACCTCTGACACTCCCAGGTGCACCTCACACTCGTGTGCCCTCAGGCACGCCTAGATTACACACTCTGTTACTGCCAGGTACTCCACTGACATTCCCTGGTACACCTCCTGGCATCCCAGGCCACGCGTCCGACACTCCCAGATACACCTCAGGCCTCCCAGGTGCAGCTCTCCACTCCCAGGTACACCTGACCTCCAGGTGCTCACGGCCTCCCTGTGGTGCTCCTGCCACTCCCAGGTGCCTTTGAGCCTCCCAGGTGCAGGGCATCCCAGGTGCCTTCTCACGCCACCAGGTGCACTCTGAAAGCGCTTCTAGGTGCTCATCTGTCACTCACTGATACACCTCAACATGCCGGGTACACGCCCCGGCACTCCCAGGAACACCGCGGCGCGGGTACACCTCAGACACTGCCAGGTGCACCTCAGACACTGCGCACCTCCAGACGCCAGGTGCACCTCAGACCTCAGGTGCTACTACTGACCTCACAAGTGCCTCTGACACTCCCAGGCACACTCGGCCTTCCAGTGCCTCTGACACTCCCAGAGACTCCCACTGACACTCCTGGTGCCTGACACTCCCAGGTGCACCTCTGGCACTCCCAGGTGCAGGGCACTCAGGTACACCTCGGCAGCACCATGGGTACACCTCCGGCCTCATAGGCCACCTCTGGCCTCCCAGAGTGCCTCGGCCTCCCAGGTGCCTCACAGCGCCAGTACACCCCTCAGACATTCCAGGGTTGCACCTCTGGCCTCCCAAGTGCACCTCCTGGCCTCCCAGGCACACCTCTGGCACTCCCGGGTGCACCTCTGACACTCCCAGGACTCCACTGACACTCTGGTTTTACCCTGAAAACCTCCCCAGGGACACCTCTGACGCCAGGTACACCCCGAACGCTGCAGGTACACTCCGGACCTCCAGGTGCGCCGGCCAGTGCGCAGGCGCTCCCAGGCCTCTCACTGCTCCAAGGTGCCACCTGAGACCTCCAGGTACCTTGGCCCTCCAGGTACACCTCTGACCTCCCATGTACAACTGTTGCTGCGGGTACACCACTGACGCGGCAGGTGCACCTCTGACATCCCAGGTGCCTCAGGCTCTCCCAGGTACTTTCTGGGACTTCCAGGTGAATCTCTGGCCTCCAGGTGCACCTCCTGGCACTCCCAGTGCACCTCTGGCACTCCTGGTACACTCTGTGCTCCCAGGTACCTCCTGACCTCCCAGGTGCCTCAGCCTCTCAGTGCACCTCCTGCAGGTGCGCTCAGAACTCCCAGTGCCTCTGGCTCCAGGTGCCTTGGGCTGCAGTGCCAGAGCGCTGTTTTCTCCGTCACTTAGTTGCACACCTCTGACCTCCCAGGTGCCTGCCACTCCCAGGTGCACCTCTGGCCTCCCAGGTGCACCTCTGCTCAGGTGCATCTCCGACACTCTCAGGTTGCACTTCTTACACTCCCAGGTGCCTCAAACACTCCCAGGTACACTTCATGCACTCCCAGGTACCTCAGGCCTCCCAGGTGCCACCTCTGACCTCCCAGGTGCATCTCCGACACTCTCAGGTGCACCTCCACTCCCGGTTGCAGGCCTCAGGTGCCTCACACTCAGGTGCACCTCAGACACTCCCAAGTGCCTGTCCTCCCAGGTACCTCAGGCCTCCCACACCTCAGAACTCCAGGTACCTTTGACACTCGCGGTACTCACTGGCATTCCTGGTACACCTCTGGCCTCTGGGTACTGCGCTGATGCACTGCAGGTACACCTCCGACCTCCCAGGGACCTCCATCCTCCCAGGTACCTTCTCCTCCCAGGTACACCTCCGACACTCCCAGGGTGCCTCGACACACCTGGGTGCACCTCGACGCTCAGGTGCACCACGCTGACACTCCGGTTTACCTCAGACATCTCAGGTACAGTTCTCCACACTCACTCAACCTCCAGGTACAACTCTGACACTCACGAGACACCTCTGACACTCCAACACTCTCTGGTACACTCTACACTCCAGGTACATCACGGGCCTCCAGAACACTTCTCACCTCCCAGGTGCCTCCGACCTCAGGTACACTTCTGCTCAGGTACACAGCTGACACTCCAGGGTGCACTCTGCACTCAGACACCTCTGACACTCCAGGGTACACACTCACTGGGTGTACGTCTGACACGCCTGGGTACCTCTGACGCATGGTGCTCATGACGTTCCTGGTGCACCTCTGAGACTCCCGTTTTAAAGTCCGACCTCCCAGATACACCTCTGACACTCAGCTCCTCACACTCTCCAGTTGCCTGGCCTCCAGTTACTCCACTGGCCTCCTGGTTACTCCCCTGCCACTCCCAGGTGCCTTTGGCTCAGGGTGCACCCAGACACTCGATTGCGCTTCTCACGACTCCTGGGTTTTATCTGACTTCTGTTGCTCGTGTCCTCACTGTTGCCTCAAGCATGCCCAGGTTACACCGCTGGCCTCACGGGAAGGCTTACGCACCGCTGGGTACACCTCAGACGCCGGGTGCAGCCTCAGGCACTGCCGGGTACTCGGATTGCTCCCAGGTACACCTCAGACACTCAGGTGCACCTCTGACATCTGAGTGCACCTCTGACACTCCCAGGCACCTCGGCACTCCCAGGTGCACCTCTGACACTCCCAGGGACTACTGACTCCTCCAGTGCTGAGCTCCAAGGTGCACCTCTGAGACTCCCAGGTTCACCAGGGACTCCAGGTTGCACACTCTGGTTACGTTGGGTGCACTCCGACACTCTCAGGTACACCTTGGCTCCAGTCACCTCTGGCACTCCCAGGTGCCTCTGGCACTCCCAGTACCTCAGACATTCAAGGGTGCGACCTCTGACCCTCCCAAGTGCACACCTCTGGCCTCCCAGGCACCTCTGAACTCCCTGGTACACCTGACCTCCCAGAGTGCACCTCACACTCCCAGGTACACTTTCAGGTACACCTTGAGGCTCAAGGTGCGCCTCTGGCCTCCCATTGCACCTCATGCATCAGAGGCACCTCTCACACTCCCAGGTACACCTGGACACTCCATTTTCGCTGGCCTCCCAGGTACACCTCTGTGCTCCATGTGCACCGCTGACTGCCGGTGCACCACGACACTGGCAGGTGCCTCTGACACTCCAGGTACCTCAGACACTCCGGGGCATTTCTGGCTTCCAGGTGCACCTCTGGCACTCAGGTTACACCTCTGCGCTCCAGTGCGCCTCTGGCCTCCCTGGTTTTTACCTGGCCTCCAGGTGCACCTCTGACCTCCCAGGTGCCTCTGGGTACACCTCTGGCGCTGTGCACCTCCTTGCTCAGGTGCCTCTTGATACAGAGTACACCTTGGCACTCCGGTTACCTCCGGCCTCCCAGGTTACACCTCCGACACTCCCAGGGTTTACACTTCCTTATTTTGCCTCGACACTCCCAGGTACACCTCTGGCACTCAGGTGCATCCTCGACATGTCAGGTACCTTCTTACACTCCGGTACACCTCCGACACACCAGGTTACCTTCTTTGCTCCCAGACACACCTCAGACACTCCCAGGTGCACCTCTGGCCTCCTGGTTCCTGACCTCCCCAGGTACACCTCTGGCACTCCCAGGCCCCTGGCGCTCCCAGGTGCACCACTGACATCCCAGGTACACCTCTGACACTCCAGGTACACCTGCGACACTCCCAGGTACGCCTCAGGCATCACAGATTCACCTCTGACCTCCCAGGTACACTTCGACACTCCCAGATTACCTCCGACACTCCCCGGTTGCACTTCTTACACTCAGGCCTCAGAGCACTCCATTACACCTCTGGCACTCCCAGGTACATCTCCGACACTCTCAGGTACATGCCTCCCAGGTACACCTCCGACACTCCCAGGCACCTCTGTGCCTCAGGTGCATCTCCGCTCTCAGGTACACCTCCCCACACTCTCATTTTCTAGACACTCCTGGGCAGCTGTCACTCCCAGGTACACCTCTGACGCCGTACCTCTGACGCCGGTACACCTCTGAGCCTCCCCTTTCAGGTACACAGCACGACCTCACAGGGTATACTGGCATTCCTGGTACACCTCTGACACTCCCAGGTACACCGCTGAGCACTGCCAGGTACACCTCGACCTCAGGAACACTCATGCTCCCATTCTCACTCCCAGGTACACCTCCGACACTCCCAGGTACCTCTGACACACCTAGGTACACCTCCGACCTTTCAGGTATTACCTGTGACACTGCAGGTACACCTCAGGCACTCTCAGGTACAGTTCTCACACTCACCAGGTACCTCCGCCACTCCCAGGTACAGCACTCTCTGACACTCACAGAGACACCTCTGCCTCAGGTACATCTCCGACACTCTCAGGTACCTCCCAGCCTCCCAGGTACATCTGACCTCCAGGCACTTCTCCACTCCCAGGTGCACCTCCGACCACTCAGTACCTCTGACACTCCCAGGTACACCTGACTCCAGGGTACACCTCTGACCTCCCAGGTACACCTCTGACACTCCCAGTACACCTCTGGCCTCCCAGGTATACCTCCTGACACTAGGTACACCTCTGGCACGCCAGGTACTCCACTGACATTCCCATGTTTACCTCTGACACTCCCAGGTGAGCCCAGATACCTCTGGCCTCCCAGGTACACTCTCCACCTCCCAGGTACACCCGCCCTCCAGACATCCACTGACCTCCTCCCCTGCCACTCCCAGGTGCCCTTTGAACTCCCAGGTGCACCCCAGACACTCCCAGGTACCTTCTCACCTCCTGGGTGCACCTCTCAGCCTTCTGGTGCTCATCTGTCACTCACTGATACACCTCAACATGCCCAGGTACACCGTGACCTCCCAGGAACACCGCTGACACTGCCAGGTACACCTCCAGACACTGCCAGGTACACCAGACACTGCCAGGTACACCTCAGACCTCCCAGGTGCACCTCAGACCTCCAAGGTGCACCTCTGACACTCCCAAGTGCACCTCCTCCCAGACACCTCGCCAGGTGCACCTCTGACCTCCCCAGGGACTCCTCAGGCCCTCAGGTGCACCCCTGACACTCCCAGGTACACCTCTGACACTCCCAGGTACACCCCCAGGCCTCCAGGTACACCTCTGACTCCCAGGTCCTCTGGAACTCCCAAATTGCCTCTGACACTCCCAGGTGCTCTCGGCATCCAGAGCACCCTCAGACATTCCAGGCACCTCTGGCCTCCAAGTGCACCTCCTGACACTCCAGGCACACCTCGGCACTCCCTGGTACACCCTGACACCTCCCAGGACACCTCTGACACTCCCAGGTACACCCCAGACACTCAGGGCACACCTCAGACACTCCAAGGTGCGCCTCTGACACTCCCAGTGCACCTCTGACACTAGAGCACACCTCCTCCCAGGTACACCTGAGACACTCCCAGGTACACCGCTGACCTCCCAGTACCTCTGACTCCGTAGCGCTGACTGCCAGGTCACACCACTGACGGGTGCACCTCTGACACTCCCAGGTGCACCTCAGACACTCCCAGGAACATTTCTGAGCTTCCGGTACACCTCTGACCTCCCAGGTACACCCTCTGGCTCCCAAGTGCACCTCTGACACTCCCTGGTACCCCTGACACTCCCAGGTACACCTCTGACACTCCCGGTACACAGACACTCTCAGGTCACCTCTGGCACTTCAGTGCACCTCCTAACACTCCCAGGCCTCCTGGCACTCCAGGCCTGACACTCCCAGGTACACCCTCGGCTCAGGTACACCTCCGACACTCCCACTCCAGGTACACCTCCGACACTCCCAGGTACACCTCTGGCACTCCCAGGTGCATCTCCGACACTCCTCAGGGCACTTCTTACACTCCCAGGTACACCTCCGACACCCAGGTACACTTTTGCACTCCCAGGTACACTTCCGACACTCAGGTGCACCTCTGACCTCAGTGCATTCTCAGGTGCACCTCCACACTCCCAGGTAACACAGACACTCCCAGGAACACTTCTCCTCCCAGGTACACCTCCGACACTCAAGTACCTCTGACACTCCCAGGTACACCTCTGACCCTCCCAGGTACCTCAGACACTCCCAGGTACACCTTGACATCGCAGGTGCTCCCTGGCATTCCTGGTACCTCTGACACTCCCAGGTACACCGGACACTGCCAGGTACACCTCCGACACTCCCAGGAACACCTCCATCACTCCCAGGTACACTTCTCACCTCCCAGGTACACCTCCGACACTCCCAGGTACCTCTGACACCTAGGTACACCTCCGACACTTTCAGGTACCTGCGCCACTGCCAGGTACACCTCAGACACTCTCAGGTACAGTTCTCACACTCGCAGGTGCACCTCCGACACTCCCAGGTACAACTCTGACACTCACAGGACACCTCTGACCTCCCAGGTTACATCTCCGACACTCAGGTACACCTCTGACACTCCCAGGTACATCACGGACACTCCCAGACACTTCTCCACTCCCAGGTGCACCTCCGACACTCCCAGGTACACCTCTGACACTCCCAGGTACACCATGACACTCCAGGGTACACCTCTGACACTCCCAGGTACACCTCTGACCTCCCAGGTACACCTCTGACACTCCCAGGTATACCTCTGACACCCTAGGTACACCTCTGACACTGCCAGGTACTCACTGACATTCCTGGTACCTCTCTGACCTCCCAGGTACACGTCCGACACTCCCAGATACACCTCTGACACTCCCAGGTACAGCTCTCACCTCCCAGGTACACCCTGACCTCCCAGGTGCTCCTGACCTCCCTTGTGCTCCCCTGCCACTCCCAGGGCAGAAACTCCCAGGTACACCCAGACACTCCCAGGTACACTTCTCACACTCCTAGGTACACCTCCTGACCTTCTGGGGCTACTCATCTGTCACTCACTGATACACCTCTAACATGCCCAGGTACACCGCTGACCTCCCAGGAACACCACGCACCTGCCAGGTACACCTCCAGACACTGCCAGGTACACTCAGACACTGCCAGGTACACCTCAGACACTCCCAGGTACACCTCCAGACACTCCAAGGTGCACCTCGGCCTCCCAAGTGCACCTCTGACACTCCCAGGCACACCTCTGACACTCCCAGGTACACCTCCGACCTCCCAGGACTCCACTGACACTCCTGGTACACCCTGACCTCCCAGGTACACCTCCTGACCTCCCAGGTACACCCAGACACTCCCAGGTACACCCTGACACTGCCAGGTACACCTCCGACACTCTCGGTACCTCTGGCACTCCCAAGTTACCTCTGACCTCCCAGGTACACCTCTGGCACTCCCAAGTACACCTCAGACATTCCAAGGTGCACCTCTGACACTCCCAAGTGCACCTCTGACACTCCCAGGCACACCTCTGACACTCCCAGTGCACCTCCTGACCTCCCAGGGACTCCACTGACACTCCCTGGTACACCCTGACACTCCAGGTACCTCCCAGCACTCCCAGGTACACCAGACTTTCAGGCCACCAGACACTCCAAGGTGCACCTCTGAGCACTCCCAGTGCACCTCCTGACACTCCCAGGCACACCTCTCACACTCCCAGGTACACCTGGGGCCTCCCAGGTACACCGCCGACCTCCCAGGTACACCTCTGACCTCCCATGTACACCGCTGACCCTGCCAGGTACACTGACCTGGCAGGTGCACCTCGACACTCCCAGGTCACCTCAGACACTCCCAGGATCTTTCTGAACTTCCAGGTACACCTCTGACACTCCCAGGTACACCTGGCACTCCCAAGTACACCTCTGACACTCCCTGGTGCACCCCTGACCTCCCAGGTACATCTGACACTCCCAGGTACACCCCAGACACTCTCAGGTACACCTCTGACACTTCCAGGTCACACCTCTAACCTCCCAGGTACACCTCTGGCACTCCCAAGTACACCTCTGACCTCCCAGGTACACCTCCGACACTCCCAGGTACACCTCCGGCCTCCCAGGTGCCACTTCTTACACTCCCAGGTACACCTCCTCCCAGGTACACCTCTGGCACTCCCAGGTACATCTCCGACACTCTCAGGTGCACCTCTGACACTCCCAGGTACATCACGGACACTCCCGGCACTTCTCACACTCCCAGGTACACCTCTGACACTCCCAGGTGCGCCCTCCGACATCTCAGGTACCCTCTGGCCTTCCAGGTGCACCTCTGACACTCCCAGGTACCTCTGCACTCCCAAGTACACCTCTGACACTCCCAGGTACACCTCCGACACTCAGGTACACCTCCGACACTCCCAGGCACACTCTACACTCCCAGGTACACCTCCGAACTCCCAGGTGCCTCCGACACTCTCAGGTACCTCTGACCCTTCCAGGTACACCTCTGACACTTCCAGGTACACCTCTGGCACTCCCAGTGCACCTCCGACTCCAGGTACCTCCGACCTCCCAGGTACACCTCCGACACTCCCAGGTACACTTCTTACACTCCCAGGTCACCTCCGACACTCCCAGGTACACCTCTGACTCCAGGTACATCTCCGACACTCTCAGGTACACTCGGCCTCCCAGGTACATCAAGGACACTCCCGGAACACCTCCCATCCCAGGTGCACCTCCGACACTCCCAGGTACCTCTGACCTCCCAGGTACACCGCTGACCTCCAGGTGCACCTCCTGACCTCCCAGGTACACCTCTGACCTCCCAGTGCACCTCTGACCTCCCAGGCATGCCTCTGGCCACGCCCAGGTACACCTCGACACTGCCAGGTACTCCACTGACATTCCCTGGTACTCCTCTGACACTCCCAGGTACCCCTTTGAAACTCCAGGTACACCCCAGACACTCCCAGTACTCTCACCTCCAGGCCTCCTAACACTCCAGGTATACCTCTGACACTCCCAGGTACACCTCTGACACTGCCAGGTACTCCACTGACATTCCTGGTACACCTCTGACCTCCCAGGTACACGTCCGACACTCCCAGATACACCTCTGACACTCCAGGTACAGCTCTCACACTCCCAGGTATACCCCTGACACTCCCAGGTTCTCCACTGACACTCCCTGTGCAGCCCTGCCACTCCCAGGTGCCTTTGAAACTCCCAGGTACACCCAGACACTCCCAGGTACACTTCTCACACTCCTAGGTACACCTCTGACACTTCTAGGTACTCATCTGTCACTCCCTGATACACCTCAACACTCCCATGTACACCGCTGACCTCCCAGGTACACCGCTGACACTGCCAGGTACACCTTAGACACTGCCAGGTACACCTCAGACACTGCCAGGTACACCTCAGACACTCCCAGGTACACCTCAGACACTCCAGTTGCACCTCTGACACTCCCAATTGCACCTCTGACACTCCCAGGCACACCTCTGACACTCCCAGGTAAACTCTGACACTCCCAGGTGCTCCTTGACACTCCTGGTACACCCCTGACACTCCCAGGTACACCTGACACTCCCAGGTACCCCCAGACACTCCCAGGTACACCTCTGACACTGCCAGGTACCTGCGACACTCCCAGGTACACCTCCGACCTCCCAGGTACACTTCTTACCTCCAGGTACACCTCCGACACACCAGGTACACTTCTTGCTCCCAGGTGCACCCTCCGACACTCCCAGACACCTCTGACACTCCCAGGTACATCTCCGACACTCTCAGGTACACCTCTCACACTCCCAGGTACACCACAGACACTCCCAGGAACCTTCTCACACTCCCAGGTACACCTCCGACACTCCAAGCACACCTCTGACACTCCCAGGTACACCTCTGACACTCAGGTACCTCAGACACTCCCAGGTACACCTTTGACACTCGCAGGTACTCCACTGGCATTCCCTGGTACACCTCTCTGACCTCCCAGGTACCGCTGACACTGCCAGGTCACACCTCCGACACTCCCAGGACACCTCCATCACTCCCAGGTGCACTTCTCCACCTCCCAGGTACCTCCGACACTCCCAGGTACACCTCTGACACCTAGGTACACCTCCGACACTTTCAGGTACCTCTGACACTGCCAGGTACACCTCCAGACACTCTCAGGTACATTCTCACACTCGCGGTGCCTCCGACACTCCCAGGTACAACTCTGACACTCACAGGGACACCTCTGACACTCCCAGGTACATCTCCGACCTCTCAGGTACACCTCTGACACTCCCAGGTACATCACGGACCTCCCACTTCTCCCTCCCAGGTGCACCTCAGACCTCCAGGTACCTCCTGACACTCCCAGGTACACGCTGACCTCCAGGGTACACCTCTGACCTCCCAGGTGCACCTCTGACACCTCTGACACTCCCAGTGCAGCTCCTCAGCACTCCCAGGTACACCCTGAGCCTCCCAGGTACTCCACTGACACTCCTGGTGCTCCCCTGCCACTCCCAGGTGCCCTTTGAACTCCCAGGTACACCCAGACACTCCCAGGTACACTTCTCACACTCCTAGGTACACCTCTGACACTTCTAGGTACTCATCTGTCACTCACTGATACACCTCCTAACACTCCCAGGTACACCGCCCAGCCTCCCAGGTACACCGCCCAGCACTGCCAGGTACACCTCAGACACTGCCAGGTACACCTCAGACACCCAGGTACACCTCAGACACTCCCAGGTACACCTCAGACACTCCAAGGTGCACCTCTGACACTCCCAAGTGCACCTCTCTGACCTCCCAGGCACACCTCTGACCTCCCAGGTACACCTCTGGCCTCCCAGGGACTCCTGACCTCCCTGGTACACCCCTGACCTCCCAGGTACACCTCTGACCTCCCAGGTACACCCCAGACACTCCCAGGTACACCTCTGACACTGCCAGGTACACCTCCGACACTCTCAGGTACCTCTGGCACTCCCAAGTACACCTCTGACACTCCCAGGTCACACCTCTGGCACTCCCAGGTACACCTCTGGCACTCCCAGTACACCTCAGACATTCCAGGTGCACCTCTGACACTCCCAAGTGCACCTCTGACACTCCCGGCACACCTCCTGACACTCCCAGGTACACCTCTGACACTCCCAGGACTCCACTGACCTCCTGGTACACCCCTGACACTCCCAGGTACACCTCTGAGCCTCCCAGGTACACCCAGACACTCTCAGGTACACCTCTGACACTTCGGTACACCTCTGACACTCCGTAACTCTGGCACTCCCAAGTACACCTCTGACCTCCTGGTACCTGACTCCCAGGTACACCTCTGCAGCCTCCCAGGTACAGACACTCTCAGGTACACCTCTGACACTTCCAGGTACCTCTAACACTCCCAGGTACCTCTGCACTCCAAGTATCCTCTGACACTCCCAGGTACACCTCCGACACTCCCAGGTACACCTCCGACACTCCCAGGTACCTTCTTACACTCCGGTACACCTCCGACACTCCCAGGTACCTCTGGCCTCCCAGGTACATCTCCGACACTCTCAGGTACCTGACACTCCCAGGTACATCACGGACACTCCCAGACACTTCTCACACTCCCAGGTACCTCTGACCTCCCAGGTACGCCTCCGACTCTCAGGTCACACTTCCAGGTACACCTCTGACACTCCCAGGTACACCTCCTGGCACTCCCAAGTACACCTCTGACACTCAGGTGCACCTCCGACACTCCCAGGTACACCTCCGACACTCCCAGGTACCTTCTTACCTCCCAGGTACCTCCGACACTCCCAGGTCACCTCCGACACTCTCCAGGTACACCTCTGACACTTCCAGGTACACCTCCTGACACTTCCAGGTACACCTCTGGCACTCCCAAGTGCACCTCTCTGACACTCCCAGGTACACCTCCGACACTCCCAGGTACACCTTCGACCTCCCAGGTGCCCTCCTGCCACTCCCAGGTACACCTCCGACACTCCCAGGTACACCTCTGACACTCCCAGGTACATCTCCGACACTCTCAGGTACCTCTGACACTCCCAGGTACATCACGGACACTCCCAGGAACACTTCACCTCCCAGGTGCCTCCGACACTCCCAGGTACACCTCTCACACTCCCAGGTACACCGCCCCGACCTCAGGGTACACCTCTGACACTCCCAGGTACCTCTGCCTCCAGGTACACCTTTGACACTCCCAGGTATACCTCTGACACGCCCAGGTACACCTCTGACACTGCCAGGTACTCCACTGACATTCCCTGGTACACCTCTGACACTCCCAGGTACCCCTTTGAAACTCCCAGGTACACCCCAGACACTCCCAGGTACACTTCTCACACTCCTAGGTACACCTCTGCCTTCTAGGTACTCATCTGTCCTCCCTGATACACCTCTAACTCCCGGTACCTTGGCCTCCCAGGTACCTTCCAACACTGCCAGGTACACCTCCAGACACTGCCAGGTACACCCTCAGACACTGCCAGGTACACCTCAGACACTCCCAGGTACACCTCAGACACTCCAGTTGCACCTCTGACCTCCCAATTGCACCTCTGACACTCCCAGGCACACCTCTGACACTCCCAGGTAAACCTCTGACCTCCCAGGTACTCCTGACCTCCCTGGTACACCCCTACCTCCCAGGTACACCCTCTGACACTCCCAGGTACACCCCAGACACTCCCAGGTACACCTCTGACACTGCCAGGTACACCTGCGACACTCCCAGGTACCTCCGGCTCAGGTACACTTCTTACTCCCAGGTACACCTCCGACACCCAGGTACTTCTTACACTCCAGGTACACCTCCGACACTCCCGTGCACCTCTGACACTCCCAGGTACATCTCCGACACTCTCAGGTACACCTCTCACACTCCCAGGTACACCACAGACACTCCCAGAACACTTCTCACCTCCCAGGTACACCTTCGACACTCCCAAGTACACCTCTGACACTCCCAGGTACACCTCTGACACTCCCAGGTACAGCTCAGACACTCCCAGGTACACCTTTGACACTCCTGGGTACTCCACTGGCCCTGGTACCTCTGACACTCCCAGGTACACCGCTGACACTGCCAGGTACACCTCTGACACTCCCAGGAACACCTCCATCCTCCCAGGTACCTTCTCACACTCCCAGGTACACCTCCGACACTCCCAGGTACACCTCTCAGCACACCTGGGTACCTCCGACACTTTCAGGTACATGACACTGCCAGGTACACCTCAGACACTCTCAGTGTAATGAGACAAAATAAACAGAGAGAGAAAGGAATATACATATATATAGGAATAGAGAGTAGCGGTGTAAGGTAAAGGCTTGGTAGCGTGGCCTGGATGTTATTTGCACAGCGTCACTACGCTTATCTTATCTGTATGTCAATACATATATCACTTCTTAAAGGACAACTTTAAACACCTCTTGATACAACTATTTATTACTTCACTCAATGACATGGACACATTAATATCACTCTTATATCGGGTACTAACACATTATGCTTCGTTACTTGACACTGACTCTCGGACACACCTGAATGAATACACTTCCCACAGTAGGTAACTCACCCTAGGACGTTCTGACAAGACTCACGTGTACCCTGACGTAGGCCCAGTGAATGCTTGGCTGGGCTGCCTCCTATGAGAGGCTTCTGCTTAGCTGGGGTCTCGGGAAGTCCCCTTCCCGACCTGGGAAAGGGTGAGCTTGACTCTGCTTAGTGAACCGAGTGACGACCCGAACGGGAGAGATGACAGCAACCAGAATGAGAATCGTAATGGAATCCCGAAAGGTGATGCCCGTGGACGGAACTGAGGCCTTTATATAGGGGTCGGCCCAGCCATTCTGACCTCCCAATTCAATACACTGGTTTGTTCTGGATAATTGTGTGCAGGTGTGGTCCTGGCCAGGTGTCTTGGCTGGGTAGTGGTTGTAGGTCACCGGCTCACGTCATTAGCGGCCAGGTCAAGTCCCTAGGGTCGACCTGAGGTGTGCTGGAATGCGGTAGTACCACGAGGTCTGTGGTGTACTTGCTGTTATATGTGACATAATTCTGGGCTGTAAGCTTTGGTCTGAAAATCACTCATTACATCAGGTACAGTTCTCACACTCGCAGGTGCACCTCCGACACTCCCAGGTACAACTCTGACACTCACAGGGACACCTCTGACACTCCCAGGTACATCTCCGACACTCTCAGGTACACCTCTGACACTCCCAGGTACATCACGGACACTCCCAGGAACACTTCTCACACTCCCAGGTGCACCTCCGACACTCCCAGGTACACCTCTGACACTCCCAGGTACACCACGCTGACACCCAGGCACACCTCTGACACTCCCAGGCACACCTCTGACACTCCCAGGCACACCTCTGACACTCCCAGGCATACCTCTGACACGCCTAGGTACACCTCTGACACTCCCAGGTACCCACTGACATTCCTGGTACACCTCTGACACTCCGGTGCACACGTCCGACACTCCCAGATACTCCACTGACACTCCTGTACTCCCCTGCCACCCCAGGTACCCCTTGAAACTCCCAGGTACACCCCAGACACTCCCAGGCACACTTCACACCTAGGTACACCTCTGACACTTCTAGGTACTCCATCTGTCACCACTGATACACCTCTAACACCCCAGGCACACCGCCGACACCCCAGGAACACTGCTGACACTGCCAGGTACACCCTCAGACACCCAGGCACACCCCAGACACTGCCATGTACACCTCAGACACTCCCCAGGCACACCTTAGACACTCCAAGGTGCACCTCTGACACTCCCAAGTGCACCTCTGACACTCCCGGCACACCCCTGACACTCCCAGGCACACCTCTGACACTCCCCAGACTCCACTGACACCCCTGGTACACCCCTGACACCCCAGGCACACCTCTGACACCCCAGGTACACCCCAGACACCCCCAGGCACACCTTGACACCAGGCCTGACACCCCAGGCACACCTCACACCCCAAGCACACCTCTGACACTCCCCAGGCACACCCCACTCCCAAGCACACCTCAGACATTCCAAGGTGCACCCTGACACCCCAAGTGCACCTCTGACACCCCAGGCACACCTCTGACACTCCCAGGCACACCTTGACACTCCCCAGGACTCCACTGACACCCCTGCACACCCTGACACCCCAGGTACACCTCTGACACTCCCCAGGCACACCCCAGACACTTTCAGGCACACCTCAGACACCCAAGGTGCACCTCTGACACCCCCAGTGCACCTCTGACACCCCAGGCACACCTCACACTCGTACACCTGAGACACTCAGGCACACCGCTACACTCCAGGTACCCCTGACACTCCCATGCACACCGCTGACACTGCCAGGCACACCACTGACACTGGTAGGTACACCCTGACACCCCAGGCACACCTCAGACACTCCCAGAACATTCTGAAACTTCCAGGCACACCTCTGACACTACCAGGCACACCTCTGGCACTCCCAAGCACACCTCTGACACCCCTGGCACACCCCTGACACTCCCAGGCACACCTCTGACACCCCAGGTACACCCCAGACACCTCAGGCACACCCTGACACTTCCAGGCACACCTCCCCAACACCCCAGGCACACCTCCTGGTCCCAAGCACACCTCTGACACCCCAGGCACACCTCCGACACCCCAGGCACACCTCCGACACTGCACACTTACACCTGCAGCACACCTCCGACACCCCAGGCACCTCTGGCACTCCCAGGCACATCTCCGACACTCTCAGGTACACCCCTGACACTCCCAGGCACATCACGGACACTCCTAGAACACCTCTCACACTCCCAGGTACACCTCTGACACTCCCAGGTACGCCTCCGACGCCCCAGGTACACCTCTGACACTCCCAGGCACACCTCTGACACTCCCCAGGCACACCTCTGGCACCCCTGGGCACACCTCTGACACTCCCAGGCACACCTCTGACACTGCCAGGTACTCCACTGACATTCCCTGGCACACCTCTGACACCCCAGCACACGTCCGACACCCAGATAACCTCTGACACTCCCAGGCAGCCCACACCCCAGGCACACCCCTGACACTCCCAGGCACTCCACTGACACTCCCCACACCCTCACACCCCAGGCACCCTTGAAACCCCAGGCACACCCCAGACCCAGGCACACCTCTCACACCCCAGGCACACCTCTGACACTTCTAGGCACTCCATCTGTCACTCCCTGATACACCTCTCATTCCCCAGGTACACCGCCGACACCCCAGGTACACCGCTGACACTGCCAGGCACACCAGACACTGCCAGGCACACCCTCAGACACTGCCAGGCACACCCCAGACACCCAAGGCACACCTCAGACACCCAAGGTGCACCTCTGACACTCCCCAAGTACCTCTGACACTCCCAGGCACAACTCTGACACTCCCAGGCACACCTCTGACACCCCAGGTACACCCCAGACACTCCCAGGCACACCTCTGACACTGCCAGGCACACCTCCGACACTCCCAGGTACACCTGACACTCCCAGGACACTTCTACACTCCCAGGCACACTCGACATTCCCAGGCACACCCTGACACCCAGGCACACCTCCGACACTCCCAGGTACACTCCTGACACTTCCAGGCACACCCTGACAATCCCAGGTACACCTCTGGCACTCCCCACACCCCTGACACTCCCAGTCACACCTCCTGACACCTGGCACACCTCCGACACTTGGCACACCTCTACACTCCCCAGGCACACCTCCGACACCCCCAGGCACACCTCTGACACTGGTACACACCTCAGGCACACCTCTGACATTCCCAGGTACATCACGGACACCCCAGGAACACTCTCACACTCCCAGGTACACCTCCCACACTCCCAGGAACACCCCTGACACTCCCAGGCACACCGCTGACACTCCAGGGCACACCTCTGACATTCCCAGGCACACTCTGACACTCCCAGGTACACCTCTGACACTCCCAGGCATACCTCTGACACTCTAGTACACCTCTGACACTGCCAGGTACCCACTGACATTTCCTGGTACACCCTGACACTCCCAGGCACACGTCCGACACTCCCAGATACACCTCTGACACCCCAGGCACAGCCTGACACTCCCAGGTACACCCCTGACACCCAGGTACTCCACTGACACCCCTGGCACACCCCTGCCACTCCCCAGGCACCCCTGAAACCCCAGCACTGACACCCCAGGCACACTTCACACCTGTGGCACACCTCTGACACTTCTAGGTACTCATCTGTCACCCCTGATACACCTCACACTCCCCAGGTACACCGCTGACACCCCAGGCACACCGCTGACACTGCCGCACACCTCAGACACTGCCAGGCACACCCTCAGACACTGCCGGGCACACCTCAGACACTCCCAGGTACACCCTCAGACACTCCAAGGTGCACCTCTGACACTCCCAAGTGCACCTCTGACACTCCCAGGCACACCCCTGACACTCCCAGGCACACCTCTGACACTCCCAGGTACTCCACTGACACTCCTGAACACCCCCTGACACCCCAGGCACACCTCTGACACCCCAGGTACACCCCAGACACTCCCCAGGCACACCTCTGACACTGCCAGGCACACCTCCGACACCCCAGGTACACCTCCGACACCCCAGGTACACTTCTACACCCCAGGTACACTCCCTGACACCCCAGGTACATCTCCGACACTCCCAGGTACACTTCTACAATCCCAGGTACACCTCCGACACCCCAGGCACACTTTACACCCCAGGTACACCTCCGACACTCCCAGGTACACCTCTGACACTCCCAGGCACATCTCCGACACTCTCAGGTACATCTCTCTGACACTCCCCAGGTACACCACAGACACTCCAGGAACATTTCTCACACTCCCAGTACACCTGACACCCCTGGGCACACCTCTGACACTCCCAGGTACACCTCTGACATTCCCCAGGCACACCAGACACTCCAGGCACACTTGACACTGCAGGTACTCCACTGGCATTCCCTGGTACACCTCCTGACACTCCCAGGTACACCGCTGACACTGCCAGGCACACCTCCGACATCCCCAGAACACCTCGTCTCTTCCACACTTCTCACACCCCAGGCACACCTCCGACACTCCCAGGCACACCTCTGACACACCTAGGTACACCTCCGACACTCTCAAGTACACTGCTGACACTGCCAGGTATACCCTCAGACACTCTCAGGTACAGTTCTCACACCTCGCAGGTGCACCTCCGACAGTCCCGGTACAACTCTGACACTCCCAGGGACACCTCACACTACTAGGTACACCTCTGACACCCGAGGTACACCTCTGACACTCCCAGGTACACCTGACACTCCCAGGCATTCCACTGACATTCCGTGGTACACCTTGACACTCCCAGGCACACCGCTGAAACTGCCAGGTACACCTCCGACACTCCCAGGAACACCTCTGTCACCCCAGGCACACTTTCACACTCCCAGGTACACCTCCGACACTCCCAGGTACACCTGACACACCTAGGTACACCTGACACTCTCAGGTACACCGCTGACACTGCCAGGCACACCTCAGACACTCAGGTACAGTTCTCACACTCGCAGGTGCACCTCCGACACTCCAGGTACAACTCTGACACTCCCAGGACACCTCTGACACTACTACGCAAACCTCTGACACCTGAGGTACACCTCTGACACCCCAGGCACACCTCTGACACTCCCAGGTACCCACTGACATTCCTTGCACACCTTACACTCCAGGCACACCGCTGAAACTGCCAGGCACACCTGACACTCCCAGGAACACCTCGACACTCCCCAGGTACACTTTCACACTCCCAGGTACACCTCCGACACTCCCAGGCACACCTCTGACACTCCCAGGCACACCTCTGACACTCCAGGGCACACCTCTGACACTCCCAGGCACACCCTGACACTGCAGGTACTCCACTGGCATTCCCTGGTACACCTCTGACACTCCCCAGGCACACCGACACTGCCAGGTACACCTCTGACACTCCCAGAACACCTCCGTCACTCCCAGGTACACTTCTCACACTCCCAGGTACACCTCTGACACTCCCAGGACACCTCTGACACTCCCAGGTACTGCCTCTGACACTCCCCAGGTACACCTCTGACACTGCCAGGTACTCCACTGACATTCCATGGCACATCTCTCTGACACTCCCAGGCACACGTCCGACACTCCCAGATACACCTCTGACACTCCTAGGTACAGCTCTGACACCCCAGGTACACCCTGACACTCAGGTACTCCACTGACACTCCCCCTGGTACACCCCTGCCACCCCAGGTACCCCTTTGGAACCCCCAGGCACACCCCAGACACCCAGGCACACCTCACACCCTAGGCACACCTCTGACACTCTAGGTACTCATCTGTCACTTCCTGATACACCCCACACTCCCAGGTACACTGCTGACACTCCCAGGCACACTGCTGACACTGCACACCTCAGACACTGCCAGGCACACCTCAGACACCGCCAAGGCACACCCCAGACACCCCAGGCACACCAGACACCCAAGGTGCACCTCTGACACTCCAAGTGCACCTCTGACACTCCCAGGCACACCTCTGACACTCCAGGTACACCTCTGACACTGCCAGGTACACCTCTGACACTCCCAGGTACACCTCCGACACTCCCAGGCACACTTCCCACACTCCCAGGTACACCTCCGACACTCCCAGGCACACCTCCTGACACTCCCAGGCACACCTCCAACACCTCAGGCACACCTCTGACACTTCCAGGCACACCTCTGACACCCCCAGTACACCTCTGACACTCCCATGCCACACCTCTGACACTCCCAGGTACACCTCCGACACCCCAGGCACACCTCCGACACTCCCAGGCACACTTCTTACACCCCAGGCACACCTCCGACACTCCCCAGGCACACCTCTGACACCCCAGGTACATCTCCGCACTCTCAGGTACACCTCTGACACTCCTGTGCCATCACAGACACTCCTGGGAACATCTCTCACTCCCAGGTACACCTCCGACACCAGGCACACCTCTGACACTCCCAGGCACACCTCTGACATTCCCAGGTACACCCCAGACACCCAGGCACACCTTGACACTGCAGGCACTCCACTGGCATTCCCTGTTACACCCTGACACCAAGCACACCGCTGACACTGCCAGGCACACCTCCGACACTCCCAGGAACACCTGTCACTCCCAGGCACACACTCCCAGGTACACCTCTGACACTCCCAGGCACACCCTCTGACACCCCAGGTATACCTCTGACACTCCCCAGGCACACCCTGACACTCCCAGGTACTCCACTGACATTCCATGGTACATCTCTCTGACACTCCCAGGTACACGTCCGACACTGCAGATACACCTCTGACACTCCCAGGCACAGCTCTGACACTCCCAGGTACACCTCTGACACTCCCAGGTACTCCACTGACACTCCCTGGTACACCCCTGCCACCCCATTACCCCTTTGAAACTCCCAGGTACACCCCAGACACCCCAGGTACACTTCTCACACTCCTAGGTACACCTCTGACACTTCAAGGTACTCATCTGTCACTCCCTGATCCATGCACTGAAGGTTTGCCCG
>NW_024714884.1:0-7807 GCF_018991925.1 Homarus americanus
AACCTTCAGTGCCATAGCCTGCAGGTGTGAGAGCGGGCACCTCATCAGTGCTATGACCCGGGGTGTGAGGGCCAGGCACCCCTTCCAGTGACAGCCAGGGTGTGAGGGCGGGCACCCTCAGCACATGTCTTGGGGTGTGAGGCCGGGCACCTTCAGCACCGACCCGGTGTGTGAGGGCCGAGCACCCTTCAGTTCCATAGACAGGGTGTGAGATGAACACCACTCCAATGTGCGGAACCGTGGTGTGGGGGCCGGGCACCCCTTTCAGTGCCATGAAACGGGGTGTAACGGCCGGGCACCCCTCCAGCACCGTGACCCGGGGTATAGGGCCGGGAACCCCTTCAGTGCTATGTCGGGGTGTGAGCGGGGCACTCTTTCAGTGACATGACCCAGGGTGTGAGGCCCGGGCACCCCTTCAATATGACCCGTAGTGGATGGGCCGGGCACCTTTCAAAGTGCCGCGGCCGGGTGTGAGGGCGGTCGCTCGCTTCCAGTGCCATGACCGGGTGTGAGGCCGGGCACCTGTGTGTGGCAGCAGACCGGGGTGTGAGGGCCGGCAACCCGTTGTCTATGACCAGGGTGTGACGGCGCGCAGCAAATGCCGCCTGACCCGGGGTGTGAGGCCGGGAACCCCTTCAGTGACATGACCCCGGGGCGTCGGGCCGAGCACCCCTTCAGTGCCATGAGCCGAGTGTGAGCCGGTCACCCCATCAGTGCCATGAAACGGAGTGTGAGGCCAGGCACCCCTTGAGTGCTGTGAACCCGGGGTGTTGGGGCCAGGCACCCCTTCACATGACCGGGGTGTGTGGGGGCAGCACACCCCTTCAGTGCCAGCAGATCAGGGGTGTAGGGGCCGGGCACCTTCAGCACCATGACCCGGGAGGTGTGAGGCTGGGCATGATTTCAAGCAGCCATGTGAATCGGGGTGTGAGGGCGGGCTGGTAAACATGACCAGGGGTGTGAGACAGGGAACCCCTTCAATGACATGTGAACCTGGAGTGTGTGGGCGGGCACCCTTTCAGTGCCATGACCCGGGGAGGTAGGGGCAGGCACCCCTTCAGTGACATGAACCGGGTGTCAGGGCGGGCACCCCTCCAGCACCATGACCCGGGGTGTGAGGGCCAGGCACCTTCAGTGCTATGACCGGGGTGTGAGGACGGTCACCCTTTCAGTGATGACATGACCCGGGTGTGAGGACCGGGAACCCCTTCAAGCATGAACCTGGAGTGTGGGCCGGGGAGGCTGGGCACCCTAGGTCCATGACCGTGTGAGGGCTGTGCACCCCTTCAGTGCCATGACCTGTGAGGCCGGGCACCTCTCAGTGTAATGAACAGGGTGTGGAGGGCCCGGCACCTCTTCAGTGCCATGAAACGGGGTGTGAGGTCCGGGCACCTTCACAGCTGGTGAACTGGGTGAGGGCACACCCTTCACATGACTCCGGGGTGAGGGCCGGGCACCCTTTCAGCACCATTACCCAGAGTGTTAGGGGCTCGATTTCAGTGCCAAGAATCGGGTGAGGGCGGGCACCCCATCAGCACCATGACCCGGGTGTGATGGCTGGGAACCGCTTCAACCCCATGACCCGGGGTGTGAGGGTCGGGCAGCCCTCAGGCACCATGACCTGGTGTGAGGCCAGGCACTTCAGTGCCATGACCCGGGTGTGAGTGCCAGGCACCCATCAGTGCTGAAAAAGGGTGTGGTCAGGCCTTCCTCCTGACCCGGGGTGTAAGGGCCAGGCACCCCATTAGCACGATGACCCGGGTTGTGAGGGCGGGGCACCCCTTCAGTACCATGACCCTGGGTGTGAGGGCCAGGCACCCCTTCAGTGAAATCACCGGGGGTGTGAGAGCTGGGCACCCCTTCATTGACATGTCCCGGGATGAGGGCCGGGCACCCCTTCAATGACATGACCCGGGGTTTGAGGGCCGGACACCCTTTCAGTGACATGACCCGGGGTGTGAGGTTCGGGCACACCTCCAGCACCATGACCCGGGTGTGTGAGGTTCGGGCACACCTTCTGTGCCATGACCCGGGGTGTGAGTGCCGGGTACCCCTTCAGCACCATGATCCAGGGTGTTAGGACCGGGCTCGATTTCAGTGCCAAGAACCGGGGTGTGAGGGCCGGGCACCCGAACAGCACCATAACCCGGGGTGTGAGGTTCGGCACCCTGCAGTGCCATGACCCTGGGTGTGAGGGAGGGCACCCCTCCACCACCATGACCCGGGGTGTGAGGGCCAGGCCACTTCAGTGCCATGACCCAGGGGTGTGAGGGCCAGGCACAGCCTAATGACATGACCCGGGGTTTGAGGCCAGACCCCTTTCAGTGACATGACCAGGGTGTGAGGTTCAGTCACACCTCCAGCACCATGACCCAGGGGTGTGAGGGCCGGGAACCCCTTCAGCACCATGATCCAGTGTGTTAGGGCCGGGCTCGATTTCAGTGCCAAGAACAGGGGTGTGAGGGCCGGGCTCCCCATCAGCACCATAACCCGGGGTGTGAGGTTCGGGCACACCTTCAATGACATGACCCGGGGTGTGAGGTTCGGGCACACCTCCAGCACCATGACCCGGGGTGTGAGGTTCGGGCACACCTCCAGCACCATGACCCGGGGTGTGAGGGTCGGGGACCTTTTCAGTGCCATGAATCGGGGTGTGAAAGCCGAGCATCCCTTCAGCACCATGACCCGGGGTGTGAGGGCCAGGCACCCCTGCAGTGCCATGACCCTGGGTGTGAGGGACGGGCACCCCTCCACCACCATGCCCCGGGGTGTGAAGGTCGGGAACCGTTTCAACCCCATGACCCGTGGTGTGAGGGCTGGGCACCCCTTTAGGTCCATGACCTGGGGTGTGAGGGCCGTGCACCCCTTCAGTGCCATGACCCGGGGTGTGAGGGCCGGGCACCCCTTGAGTGTCATGAATCGGGGTGTGAGGGCAGGGGCCTTCGTGCCATGAATTGAGTGTTGAAAGCCGGACTTGCTATGACCCGGGTGTGAGAGCAGACACCTCTTCAGTGCCGTGACCCCAGGGTGTGAGGTGGCACCCCTTTGACATGACCTGGGTGTGTGTGAGCAGGCTTGCCCTCAGCACCATGACCCAGGGGTGTGAGGGCTGGCACCCTCCAGCACCATGACGGGTGTGGAACTGTCACAACCCCATGATCCGTGGGTGTGAGGGCCAGGCTGGAGGTTCCATGACCGGAGGTGTGAGGCCGCCTTTCAGTGCCAGTGTTTGAGTGTGAGGGGCAGGGCACCCTTTCAGTGTCATGAAAGCGGTGTGTGATGCGTTAAACGGGGGTGTGAAGCCGAGCTTACAGTGCTGTGAACCGGGGTGTGAATAGGGTGTGAGGGCAGTATGCTTTCAGTGAAGACGCGACTTGGGGCGTCAGGGCGGGCATCACTTGGTCATAACCCGGGGTGTGAGGCCGTGAATCCCTTCAGTGATATGACCGGGGTGTGAGGCGGGTCACCCCTTTGTGACATGACCCAGGAACCCTCCAGCACCATGACCTGGGTGAGAGGCTGGCACCCCTTCAGTGTCATGAACGGTGCTGAGGGCGGGCACTCTTTCAGTGACATGAATCGCGGTGTGAGGCGGGAACCCTACAGTGCTATGAACAGGGGTGTGAGGCCGGTGCACTTCAGTGCCATGAATAGGTGTGAGGCAGGCACCCTTCAGTGACATGACCCCTGGGCGTCAGGGCGGGCAACCCTTCCAGTGCTCAGGCAGGATGTGAGGGCCGGACACTTGCAGGTGCTGAAGGCAGGGGTGTGAGGGCAGGGCACCTTACAGAGCTACTGGAGCCAAGTGTGAGATTGGGCTTTACGCCACACTTGTTGCAGGTCTGAGGGCCAGGCACCTTTTCAGTGCCATGACCCAGGGGTATGAGGGCTGGGCACGCCTTCAGACTGCTATGACCCAGGGGTGAGGGCCGGCATTTTTCAGTGAGTATGACCCTGGGTGTGAGGACAGGCACCCTTCAATGATATGACCAGGGGTGAGGCGGGCACTCATTTAGCTCTATGACCACGGGTGTGGGGCGGGCATACCTTGGTGCCATGACAGGGGTGTGAGGGCCGGTCACTCCTTTGCCGGCCTGGGGTGTGAGGGCGGTCCCTCCTTCAGTGTGACCCGGGGGTGAGGGCGGGCTCGTTTGGCTGTTGGGGGTTGAGGGCGGGCGATGCTAGTGCACTGTGGGGTGTGGCGGCCAGGCTTTCCTTCGTGCCATTCCAGTGTGAGGGCGGGCACCCCTTCAGTGTTTTATTACAGGTCAGGCGGACACCCCTTAGTGCATGGGCAGGGTGTAGGTGTGAGGCACCTTAAGCATTGCCCAGAGTGTTAGGGCAGGCTCGTTTTCAGTGCCAGAATCAGAGGTTGTGAGGGCGGGTACCCCATCAGCACCATGATTTGGGTGTGATGGCGGGGCAACTTAGCCCCTTGACCCGGGTGTGAGGCCAGGTACCTCAGGCACCATGACCGGGTGTGAGGGCGGGCACCTTCAGTGCCATGGTCGGGTGTGGCTGGCACCATGGCCGGGGTGTAAGGCCAGGCGCTTCAGTGCCATGGCCTGGGTGTGAGTGCTGGGCACCCATCAGTGCTTTGAAAAAAGGGTGTGTGGTCGGGAACCGCTTCACTTGACCGGGGGTGTGAGCGCTGGGCACCCCTAAGTGAGGCAGGCCGGGGTGTGGGGGGCAGGGCTTGCCCCTACGGTATTATGAACCGGGGTGTGAGGGCCTGAACCTATCTTCCACATGAGCCAGGGGTGTAGGGCCAGAGCACCCCTTTGCACTGAGCGGTGTGTGAGGAGGCTTATGAGTGAAATGCAGGGGTGTGAGGCTGGGCACCTTCGTGTATTTCTTGGGATGATGGCCGGGCACCCTTCTCAGTGTTATGCCCGGGTGTGAGGCCAGGCACCCTGTAGCACCATGACCCGGGATGAGGGCGGGCACCTTTGCTGTCATGACCGGGGTGTGAGGGCGGGCACCCCTCAGCACAATGAACCAGGGGTGTGAGGTGCGAGACCTTAGTGTCGGGGTGGGGTGCAGGCACCCTCCAGCACCATGGCCAGGGTGTGAGGGCAGGAACCCCTGCAGTGCCATGGCCCGGGTGTGGGCGGGCACTGCTCAGCCAGTGACCCGGGGTTTGAGGGCGGACACCCTTCAGTGACAGACCGGGGTGTGAGTTCGAGACTCCAGCACCATGACCGGGGTGTGAGGTTCGGGCACCTTCAGTGCCATGACCGGGTGTGAGGGCTGGGAACCCCTTCAGCACCATGATCCAGGGTGATAGGGCCAGGCTCGATTTCAGTGCCAGAACCGGGTGTGAGGGCCGGGCACCCCATCAGCACCATAACCCGGGGTGTGAGGTTCAGGCACACCTTCAATGACATGACCCGGGGTGTGAGTTCAGGCACACTCCAGCACCATTGACCGGGGTGTGAGGTTAGGCACACCTTCAATGACGTGACCAGGGGTGTGAGGCTTAGTGACATGACCCGGGGTGTGAGGGCGGGCACCCTCAGACACCATGACCCGGGTTTTGAGGTTGAGGACCTTTTCAGTGCCATGAATCAGGTGTGAAATCAGGCATCCTTCAGCACCATGATCCGGGAGTGTGAGGCCAGGCACCTGCAGTGACATGACCCTGGGTGTGAGGGACAGGCACCCCTCCACCACCATGACCGGGGGTGTGGGGCCGGGAACCGTTTCAACCCATGACCCGTGGTGTGAGGCTGGGCACGCTTTAGGTCCATGACCTGGGGTGTGAGCCGTGCACCTTCGAGTACCTGACGGGGTGGGCAGGCGCCCTCTCAGTGTATGAACCGGGGTGTGAGGCCCAGCACCGCTTTAGTGCCATGAAGCAGGGTGTGAGGTTGGCACCCTACGTGCTGCAGACTGGGGTGTGAGGCCAGGCACCCCTTCACATGACCAGGGGTGTGGTCGGCACCACTAGTTGCCCAGAATCGGGGTGTGAGCCAGGAACCCATCAGCACCATGACCCGGGTGTGATGGCAGGGAACCGCTTCTGACCCAGGGGTGTGAGGCGGGCACCTCGGCACCATGACCCGAGGTGTGAGGGCCGGCACCTTCAGTGCCAGGTCCGGGTGTGATAGCCAGAACCCCTTCAGCACCATGACCCGGGGTGTGAGGCCAGGACGCTTCAGTGACATGAACCGGGGTGTGAGGCCGGGCACCCCTCAACACCATGAAGGCAGGTTGGGCCAGGAGCAGCTTCGCCCCATGATCCGTGGTGTGAGGCGGACACCTTTAGGTCTGCCTTGGGGTGTGGGGCGAGGAACGCTTCAACCCCATGATCCGTGGTGTGAGGCTGACACTTAGGTCCATGACGCGGGTGTGAGCCGTGCACCCTAAGTGCATGACCGGGGTGTGAGCCGAGAACCCTTTCAGTGCCATGGCCGGGGTGTGAGGCCAGGCACCTCGGCCGGGAACCGCCTCAACTTGATCCGTGGTGTGAGGGCCAGGCACCCGGTCCCATGACCCGGGGTGTAACAGCCAGGAACCGCTTAACCCCCATGATCCCGTGGTGTGAGGGCGGACACTTGCCCAGGTCCATGACCTTGGGGTGTGAGGCCGTGCACCCACTGAGAATGCCATGACCCGGGGTGTGAGGCCAGGGGACCTTTCAGTGTCGCCTGACCCAGGGTGTGAGGCCAGGCACCCCTCAGCACAATGAACCGGGTGTGAGGCCGGAACCCCTGTGTCATGAGCCCCAGGGGTGTGAGGGCAGGGCACCCTCCAGCACCATGACCAGGTGGCGGGGCCAGGAACCCCTTCAGTGCCATGGCCAGGTGTGAGGGGCCAGAGCGCCAGTGAGCATGAACCGGGGTGTGAGGCGGGCACCCTCAGCACTATGACCCAGGGGTGTAGGGCCGGGCCGCTAGCCCATGATCCGTGGTGTGAGGGCCAGGCTTGCCCCCAGGTCCGCGGCCAGGGTGTGAGGCCGTGCACGCTACAAAGTGCCATGACCGGGGTGTTGGTGGGGACCCTTTCAGTGCCATCAGATGGAGTGTGGCCAGGCACCCCTTCAGCACCATGACCCGGGGTGTGAGGCCAGGCACCCCTTCAGTGTGCAATGACCCGGGGTGTGAGGCCAGCACTTCAGTGACATGACCCGGGGTGGGCAGGGCATTCTGCACCATGATCCGGGGTGTGAGGGCCGGAACGCGTCAACCCCATGATCCGTGGTGTGAGGGCGAGCACCTTTAGGTCCATGACCCGGGGTGTGAGGGCCGTTCACCCCTTTCAGTGCCATGACCCGGGTGGGGCGGGCTTTCAGTGTCATGATGCGGTGTGAGGTCAGCACCCGCTGGTCGCGATGGCGGGGTGTGGCCAGGCAACCGGTGCTGTGAACCGGGGTGTGAACCGTCACCCTTCAGTGCCATGAATAGGGGTGTGAGGGCAGGCACCTTCAGTGATATGACGGGGCGTCCAGGGCCGGGCATCCCTTCAGGTCCATGTTCGCCCAGTGTGAGGGCCATACCCCTTTAGGTCCATGACCCGGGTGTGAGGCCGTGAACCCCTTCTGTGACATGACCCGGGGTGTGAGGTTGGGCACCTTGACATGACCCAGGGTGTAGGGCAGGGAACCGCTTCAACCCCATGATCTGGTGTGAGGGCCAGGCACCCTTAGGTCCATGACCCGGGGTGGGGCCGTACACCGCTAAGTGCCATGACCCGGTGTGCTGGTTCGGGGACCCTTTCAGTGCCATGAGATCGGGGTGTGAAAGCCGGGCACCCCTTCAGCACCATGACCCGGAGTGTGAGGCAGACACCTCTTCAGTGCCGTGAC
>NW_024714885.1:0-3604 GCF_018991925.1 Homarus americanus
TCCAGACCTGACCTCACATTTGCGAGGTCAAATGTAAGGAGACCCTTCGCCGCCCCCCCCCCGGCCAGCTGAACCTGACGGCTCGCATCCCAATATATCGGACGTCCTGGTCCTCCCTCGGGAATTCGCAGAGAGAGAGTTGTCTTGTAACAAGGTGGCCAGCTACTACACCACCAGGCCTGCTCGAGAGAAGTCAAGGGCCGGAGGCAAGTCGCCTCCGGTCTGGACCGAGACTTCCCTCCAGCGCCCAGCTAAGCAGTCTCCCATAGAGACAACCCAGGACTACCTGCTAGGCCTCCCCTAGGTCACGTGAGTGTTTGTCAGAGCTTTCCATGGGATGAGTTACCTACATGGGAAGTGTATTCATTTCATGTTCGTGTCCGAGAATCAGAGTGTCTAGTAACGTAATATGATGTCCTAGTAACGTAAATATAATGTCCTAGTAACTTCAATAGAAGGTGTTATTAATGTGTCCATGTCATGTTCGTGATTAATAAAGAGTTGTAACGAAGCAGTGTTTAAGAAGTCGCCTTTAAGAACGTAATAGATGTGTATTGACGTGTAAGACACGACCAGTGTACGATAAGAGTAAATAACTATCACGGCCACGCTACAAAAATCTTCCTCTCCCTTTTACTCTCTTACTGAATATACCTATCTCTATATCTTCTACTCCTAAATCTTTGTCTCATTACACTGGGAGTATTTGGGCGTGTACCTGGGAGTGTCAGAGGTGTACCAGGAAATGTCAGTGGAGTACCTGGGAGTGTCAGAGGTGTACCTGGGAGTGTCATAGGTGGACCTGGGAATGTCATAGGTGTACCTGGGAGTGTCAGAGGAGTACCTGGGATCGTCAGAGGAGTACCTCGGAGTATCAGAGGTGTACCTGGGAGTGTCGTAGGTGTATCTGGGAGTGTCAGAGGTGTACCTGGTAGTGTCAGAGGTGAACCAGGGAGTGTCAGAGGAGTACCTGGGAGTGTCAGAGGTGTACCTGGGAGTATCAGAGGTGTTCCTGGGAGTATCGGAGGTGTACCTGGGAGTGTCAGAGGTGTACCTGGGAGTGTCTGAGGTGTACCTGGGAGTGTCAGAGGTACCTGGGAGTATCAGGGTGTACCTGAAGTGTCAGGGTATACTCAGGGAGTGTCAGAAGTGAACCAGGGAGTGTCAGAGGAGTACCTGGAAGTGTCAGAGGTGTACCTGGGAGTATCGGAGGTGTACCTGGGAGTATCGGAGGTGTACCTGGTAGTGTTAGAGGTGTACCTGGGAGTGTCTGAGGTGCACCTGGGAGTGTCAGAGGTGTACCTGGGAGTGTCAGCGGTGTACTTGCGAGTGTCAGAGGTGTACCTGGGAGTGTCAGGGATGTACCTGGGAGTGTCAGCGGTGTACCTGGGAGTATCAGCGGTGTACCTGGGAGTGTCAGAGGTGTACCTGGGAGTGTCAGTGGTGTACCAGGGACTGTCAGATGTGTACCTGGGAGTGTCAGAGGTGTACCTGTGAGTGTCAGAGGTGTTCCTGGGAGTGTCAGAGGTGTGCCTGTGAGTGTCTGAGGTGTACCTGGGAGTGTCAGAGGTGTAACTGGGAGTGTCTGAGGTGTGCCTGGGAGTATCTGAGGTTTACCTGGGAGTGTCTGCTGTGTACCTGGCAGTGTCTGAGGTGTACCTGGCAGTGTCAGCGGTGTACCTGGGAGTGTCAGTGGTGTACCTGGGAGTGTCAGAGGTGTACCTGGGAGTGTCAGAGGTGTACCTGGGAGTGTCAGAGGTGTACCTGGGAGTGTCTGAGGTGTATCTGGGAGTGTCTGATGTGTACCTGGGAGTGTCTGAGGTGTACCTGGGAGTGTAAGTGTTGTACCTGGGAGTGTCAGGTGTGTACCAGGGAGTGTCAGTGGAGTACCTGGGAGTGTCAGAGGTGTACCTGGGAGTGTCAGAGGTGTACCTGGGAGTGTCAGAGGTGTACCTGGGAGTATCAGAGGTGTACCTGGGAGTGTCAGATGTGTACCTGGTGTAGTGATGGGTTGTCAGACCACAGCTTACATCTCAGAAACTCTAGGCCTTCCCTAGGTCAAGTGTAAGGGTATCCCTCGCAGGTGCTCAAGGATGTTGTAAATCAACTAGCTCCCCCTCCCATGTCACACATGTAAGAGGGCACCAGCCGGCTCTCTCCCAATATACACAATGTCCTACACCGCAGAGGGGGGCCAGTCTTGACCCGACATTAGGGGGGTCAAGTGTAACTCTGCGGTTGACCAAGGATTGTAAATCAGCCTAGCTCCCCTCCCATGTGACATGTGGCCCCAACAAAACATGTAAGAAGGCACCAGCCGACTCTCTTCCAATATACAATAACCTACTCTCTGAACAAAGGCCGGACCTGACCTCACATTAGCCAGGTCAAATGTAACCCTTGGAGCCCAACTCAAGGGGCCACAAATCAACCAGGGCCTCTCGTGTCACACGGCCCCACCTGATGACTTCTCCTTACATCTCAGAAACTCCAGTCTGACCCGACGTTTGGGAGGTCAAGTGTAGGGGAACTCTCACGGTTGCTCTCCCAATATACACACGGCCCCACCTGATGACTTTCCCAGATAGTTCTGAAAAGTCCAGACCTGACCTCACATTTGCGAGGTCAAATGTAAGGAGACCCTTCGCCGCCCCCCCCCCCCGGCCAGCTGAACCTGACGGCTCGCATCCCAATATATAGGACGTCCTGGTCCTCCCTCGGGAATTCGCAGAGAGAGAGTTGTCTTGTAACAAGGTGGCCAGCTACTACACCACCAGGCCTGCTCGAGAGAAGTCAAGGGCCGGAGGCAAGTCGCCTCCGGTCAGGACCGAGACTTCCCTCCGGCGCCCAGCTAAGCAGTCTCCCATAGAGACAACCCAGGACTACCTGCTAGGCCTCCCCTAGGTCACGTGAGTGTTTGTCAGAGCTTTCCATGGGATGAGTTACCTACGTGGGAAGTGTATTCATTTCATGTTCGTGTCCGAGAATCAGAGTGTCTAGTAACGTAATATGATGTCCTAGTAACGTAAATATAATGTCCTAGTAACTTCAATAGAAGGTGTTATTAATGTGTCCATGTCATGTTCGTGATTAATAAAGAGTTGTAACGAAGCAGTGTTTAAGAAGTCGCCTTTAAGAACGTAATAGATGTGTATTGACGTGTAAGACACGACCAGTGTACGATAAGAGTAAATAACTATCACGGCCACGCTACAAAAATCTTCCTCTCCCTTTTACTCTCTTACTGAATATACCTATCTCTATATCTTCTACTCCTAAATCTTTGTCTCATTACACTGGGAGTATTTGGGCGTGTACCTGGGAGTGTCAGAGGTGTACCAGGAAATGTCAGTGGAGTACCTGGGAGTGTCAGAGGTGTACCTGGGAGTGTCATAGGTGGACCTGGGAATGTCATAGGTGTACCTGGGAGTGTCAGAGGAGTACCTGGGATCGTCAGAGGAGTACCTCGGAGTATCAGAGGTGTACCTGGGAGTGTCGTAGGTGTATCTGGGAGTGTCAGAGGTGTACCTGGTAGTGTCAGAGGTGAACCAGGGAGTGTCAGAGGAGTACCTGGGAGTGTCAGAGGTGTACCTGGGAGTATCAG
>NW_024714886.1:0-1266 GCF_018991925.1 Homarus americanus
TATATATATATATATATATATATATATATATATATATATATATATATATATATATATATATATATATATATATATATATATATATATATAATAGTTAGTCAATCCTCACTTACGCTGTTAATGTAACTCACAGGGTACCGGAAAGTGAGAAACGATAAAGTGAATAACATAACATATGGATTAAATGAAATAGGAGACCAGCTGACCCCAAACTCCACTTTTTCCAACACAATACCTATGTTCTAGTAAAATAACATCTTAATTTTATGATGGCATGCACTAATAATTAATACTTAAGAGAAATAGAGAAATACAGTTGTTGGTTAATGTCCATTCAAATAATGGACTCAACTCCTCCCCCTACTTTCACACTACACTCGCTGGCTCTTCCCTCTTGAGAAATTTTTGGGGAAACCAGGTATAGTAATATATAATACCTCAAACTAAAGTTAGAATAATATAATATTGCTGGATTCCTTGTAAGACCAGGAATATTTTGAATACAAATGTCATGTGTTTTGGCAAAAAGATAACATATTTACTCAGAGTAAACATTATATCTAAAATTTGTATGTCTAATGTAAATCTATGATGTTTATATTCAAAATGATCACCAAATTAGAAGAATTCCAGCAATGTAAATTATATTCTGGCCGTAATTTGTATGAATTTTATGAGCTAAAAAACAAATATCTTCAGTTAATAAAAAAATATTCTTCACACTATCTGTCAATCAGAATTCACCTTGCCTCTTTCCAGCGCCAGATGGCCGTCTGGCCCAACCCCCCACTCCCCACCAATCTCTCCCTTCAAGAGAAAGGTTAGGTGAAAAACTAGATTTTAACATTTAGTATTAAATAATACCTCAGATTGTTAGGATAATATAATTGATATTCACCCCTGAAGATGAATTACATAAAGTGCTTGGGAACTTCGTGGTTTTTCTTTCCTTGTGGTTATCAGCATATACCTACATCACGCTACAGTGATTTAGCATATATATATATATATAAATATATATATATATATATATATATATATATATATATATATATATATATATATATATATATATATATATATATATTTATATATATATATATATATATATATATATATATATATATATATATATATATATATATATATATATATATATATATATATATATATATATATATATATATATATATATATATATATTAATTTAAACCCCGACTTACGACGGGTTAGGACCCAAATCCAGGTCGATCCTATATGGTCGTA
>NW_024714887.1:0-14844 GCF_018991925.1 Homarus americanus
CTAGCTGACATGGCTGTCTCATTCTCACCACCATCTTGTCCAAACAGGTTAAAACAAAGAGGGGGGAGTGGTGGGTGAGAGGGGAGGGTGGGAGGGGGGGGGAGTGGTGGGTGAGGGCAGGAGGTGGGTGGGTGAGGCAGGAGGTGGGGTGGTGAGGGGGAGTGGGTGGGTGAGGGCTGAGGGTGAGGGGGGGGAGGTGGTGGTGAGGGGGAGGTGGGGTGAGGAGGTGGGGTGGGTGGAGGGGAGGGGTGGGGGTGAGGGGGGAGGGGTGGTGTGGGAGGGGGGAGTGGGGTGGGGTGGAGGGGGGGTGTGGGGTGAGGGGGGGTAGGTGGGGTGGGTGAGGGGGGAGGGTGGGGTGAGGGGGGGGGGTGGGTGAGGGGGGAGGGGGAGGGGTGGGTGAGGGGGGGAGGGTGGGTGAGGGGAGGGGTGGGTGAGGGGAGAGTGTGGGTGGGTGAGGGGGAGTGTGGGTGGGGTGAGGGAGAGGGGTGGGGTGAGGGGGAGGTGGTGGGGGAGGGGGAGAGTGGGGTGGGAGAGGGGGGTGAGGGGTGGGTGAGGGGGAGAGTGTGGGGTGGGGTGAGGGGAGAGGGTGGGTGAGGGGAGAGTGTGGGTGGGGTGAGGGGGGGGAGTGTGGTGGGTGAGGGGAGTGTGGGGAGGGTGAGGGGAGAGGTGGGGTGGGTGGGGAGAGGCGGGTGAGGGGGGAGAGGTGGGTGGGGTGGGGGGGGGGGAGGGTGGGTGAGGGGAGAGGTGGGGGTGGGTGAGGGGAGAGTGTGTGGGAGGGTGAGGGGGAGTGGGGTGGGTGAGGGGAGTGGGTGGGTGAGGGGGGAGTGGGAGGGGAGGGTGAGACAGGGGTGTGGGTGGGTGAGGGCAGGAGTATGGGATGAGGGTTGGGGTGTGAGAAGGTGTGAGGGCAGGAGTGTGGGTGAGGGGGAGAGAGGGTGGATTAGTGTAGGAGGGTGGGTAGTAGGGGTGTGGAGAGGTGGGGCAGGGGGTGGGGATGAGGGTAGGGTGGGTGGGGGGGCAGGTGGTGGGTGAGACAGGGTGGGTGAAGACAGGGGTGAAGACAGGGTGTGTGGGGTGTCGGGGGGCATCCAGCGTGGACGGGTGACAGTGGCTAGTGGGTGACTGGGGCTGGTGGACTGGGGCTAGGCCACCTTCTAATTCCTGATGTTAAAATTTAAAACCAATACCTTGAGGATGACGGGACCCCTCCCACTCTGTCTGCCATCCATTCCTCCCTGCATTTCTCCTGCCTGCCATTCTCCTCCCTCCTTCTCCTACTGCAGTCATTCTCCTCCCCATCTACCTGCCAGCCACCTCCTCCCCTCCTACCTGCCAGCCATTGTCCTGCCTGCCTCCTCTCCCACCTCTACCTTCCTGGCCTCCTCCCTCCTCCTGCCATTCTCCCACTCTACCTGCCATTCATTCCCCACTACATATAACCATTCCGTTCCCCCCTCACTCTACCTGGCCAGCCATTCTCCTCCTCACTCTACTCAGCCATTCTCCCTACTCATTCCACCTCAGCTGTGCCTCCTCCTGGCCCCTCCCCCTCACCACCATCCCTCCCTGCTTTGGCACCATATAATACGAAGCCACTGGAAGGAAAACAGACAGACAGACAGACAGACAGGAGAGGATGAATGAAGGAAGAAGGAATAAAAAATGGAAGGAAGGAAGGAAGGAAGGAAGGAAGGAAGGAAGGAAGGAAGGAAGGAAGGGAAGGAAGGAAGGAAGGCAGAACGAAAGAAAATAGCAATCGTCAATCAACAGGTAAATACTAAGATTAACTTCAAAATGATACGATGCTTTTGAAGTACACTCTCGTAGCATTTTTCTTTACAACACACACACACACACACACACACACACACACACACACACACACACACATACACACACACACACACACACACACACACGGTCCGAGGCTCGACACCTTTCACTCCCACACACAATGTCTGTATGTCCGCTTGTCGGTACCAGACTTATTGGGTCATGGGAGGAGGGGGGGGAGGGGGGGGAGGGGGAGGGGAAGGGGGGGGGGAGGGGGGGGGAAGGGGGAGGGAGGGGGGAGGGGGGAAGGGGAGGGAAGGGGGGAAGGGGGGAGGGGAGGGGGGAAGGGGGAAGGGGGGGTGGATGGAGGGAGGGGGGAGGAAGGGGAGGGGAAAGGAAGAAGGAAAAATGGACTAAAGGAGAGAGGAGGAAAGGAGAATAAGGGAAGAGACGAGGGAAAGGGGATGAATGAAGGAGAGAGAGAAAGAGAAAGAAAGGAAAGTGGGGGGTTAAGGGAAGGAGGGGGGTTGTTGGTTTAGCGGGGGGGGTGGGAAGAGTAAGAGGAAGGGACGAAGGAAGGGAGGGGGGGGGGTGGGGGGGCAAATACCTTAAAACACCTGATTAGACCAGCGAAGGACAATAGGTGGGTGACTCCCACTCTCTGACACTTGACAAACACATCAAACTGTCTAATTCTGCCGACAATAACCCAACCTATGACACAGCCGCCCTCTCACCTCCTCCCTTCAATTTCCAACTATATCTCCTTCACCTAATCTTCCTTCACCCTCCTTTTCACAAAAAATAAAATAAAAAATAAGAAAATAACGACATTAAATACCCGTAATACACGAGGGGAGGGGGGAGGTATTATAATATTATCTAAATTTATACAGTATTTTTATTTTTACACTGACCAAACTAAAAGATATTTGTGAATTTAGGGCAAGGCGGGTATATACTGTTATCACACGGCAATATTTGGAGGGGGGGGAGGGGGGGTGGAAGGGGGGGGGAGGGGGGTTGAAGGAGGAGGGGGTAGGGGAGGGGAGGGGGGTGGGGTGGAAGGAGGGTAACTATATTAAATTTTAGCAATACAGAAAGTTAGCAATATATCTGTGTGTGTGTGTGTGTGTGTGTGTGTGTGTGTGTGTGTGTGTGGTTGTGTGTGTGTGTGTGTGTGTGTGTGGTTGTGGTTGTGTGTGTGTGTGTGTGGTTGTGTGTAGATACTGCTGACACCTAACCTAAACAATGGAAGAAAGTACAGGCGCTGGGAAGGGAGAGGTAAAACAAAGCCAATATTCTGGTGATTTTGGGAAGGAGAGTGAAACAAAGCCAATATTCTGGGATTTAGGAGGGGAGAGGTAAACAAAGCCAATATTCTGGTGATTTAGGAAGGAGAGGTAAAACAAAGCCAATATTCTGTGTGATTTTAGGAAGGAGGTAAACAAAGTCAATATTCTGGTGCTTTTGAGAAGGGGAGAGGTAAACAAAAGCCAATATTCTGGTGATTTGGGAAGGAGAGAGGTAAACAAAAGCGAATATTCTGGTGATTTTAGGAAGGGAGAGGCAGTAAAAAGCCAATATTCTGGATTTAGGAAGTTGAGGTAAACAAAAGCCAATATTCTGGGTGATTTTGGAGAAGGAGAGGTAAACAAAGCCCAATATTCTGGTGCTTTTGAGAAGGGGAGGTAAACAAAAAGCCAATATTCTGGTGATTTTAGGAAGGGGAGAGGTAAACAAAAGCCAATATTCCCCTGAAGGATATCCATCAATGAATAACCCAGGAGAGTCGAAGTCTCCACCCTGGTAATATTCACGTAAATATGTTGTATGTATCGAGTTAACAGCTGATACTGACAGAGACAAGACCCAACAGTCAGGTACCACTTGAGGGTGAACAGAAAGACCACTTGAGGGTGAACAGAAAGACCACTTGAGGGTGAACAGAAAGACCACTTGAGGGTGAACACAAAGACCACTTGAGGGTGAACGGAAAGACCACTTGAGGGTGAACGGAAAAGACCACTTGAAGGTGAACACAACCACTTTGAGGAACAGAAACATCACTGAGGTGAACAGAAATACTTCACCAGGTGAACAAAATACTACTTGAGGGGGTGAACAGAGATCACTTGAGGGTGAACAGAAGAAAGACCACTTGAGGGTGAACAGAAAGACCACTTGAGGGTGAACACAAATACCACTTGAGGGTGAACACAAATACCACTTGAGGGTGAACACAAATACGCTTGGGGTAAACAATAATACCACTTGAGGGTGAACACAAATACCACTTGAGGGTGAACACAAATACCACTTGAGGGTAAACAATAATACCACTTGAGGGTGAACAATACCACTTGAGGGTGAAAATAATACTAATTTGAAGGGTGAACACAAATACCACTTGAGGGTGAACACAAATACCACTGAGGGTAAACAATAATACCACTTGAGGTTGAACAAAATACCTGAGGGGTGAACACAAATACCACTTGAGGGTAAACAATAATACCACTTGAGGGTGAACACAAATACCACTTGAGGGTGAACACAAATACCATCTTGAGGTTAAACAATAATACCACTTGAGGGCAAACAACAATACCACTTGAGGGTGAACACAAATGCCGGAGAGGTTGTAAGACATGACATTTCCCGTCTGTAATAAAATCAGTGAGGAGTTACACTGAGCCGCCCCTGACGTGACCTGAGGCCGTACTGAACGAGAACACGTTGGGGGGAGGGTCGCCTGTAGTCAAGGGGGGAGGACGCTGTAGTGAGGTCGCCTGTAGTCAAGGGGAGGGACGCTGTAGTCAAGGGGAGGGACGCTGTAGTCGGGGAGGGACGCTGGTCAGGGGAGGGTCGCTCTGGTCAAGGGGGAGGGCTGCTAGTCAAGGGTGGAGGGTCGCCTGTAGTCAAGGGGGAGGGTCGCCTGGTCAAGGGGGAGGGACGCCTGTAGTCAAGGTGGAGGGTCGCCTGTAGTCAAGGGGGAGGACGCCTGTAGTCAAGGGGGACGCTGTAGTGGGGAGGGTCGCCTGTAGTTAAGGGGAGGGTCGCCTGTAGTCAAGGTGGAGGGACGCTGTGGGGGAGGGTCGCCTGTAGTCAGGTGGAGGGACGCTGTAGTGGGGGAGGGTCGCCAGTAGTCAAGGGGGGAGGACGCTAGTGGGGGGAGGGTCGCCTGTAGTCAGGGAGGGACGCTGTAGTGGGGGAGGGTCGCCAGTCAGGGGGAGGGACGCTGTAGTGAGGGGGGTGGCCTGTAGTCAAGGGGGAGGGACGTCTGTAGTGGGGGAGGGTCGCCTGTAGTCAAGGTGGAGGGTCGCCTGTAGTGGGGGAGGTCGCCTGTAGTCAAGGTGAGGGGACGCCTGTAGTCAAGGAGGGCCTGTAGCAAGGTGGAGGGTCGCCTGTAGTCAAGGGGGAGGTCGCCTAGTGGGGAGGGTCGCCAGTCAAGGGGGGAGGTGTCTGCCTGTAGTCAAGGGGGGAGGACGCTGTAGTCAGGGGGAGGACGCTGTAGTCAAGGGGGAGGGACGTTGTAGTCAAGGGGGAGAGACGTTGTAGTCAAGGGGAGGGACGCTGCAGTCAAGGGGAGGGTCGCTGTAGTCAAGGGGGAGGACGTTGTAGTCAAGGGGAGAGACGTTAGAACAAGGGGGGAGGACGCTAGGTCAAGGGGGAGGGTCGCCTGTAGTCAAGGGGGGAGGGTCACTGTAGTCAAGGGGAGGGACGTCTGTAGTCAAGGGGAGTAGACGGTTGGAGGGAGGGTCGCCTGTAGTCAAGGAGGGTCGCCTGTAGTCAAGGGGGGAGGGTCGCTGTAGTCAAGGGGAGGACGTTGTAGTCAGGGGGAGAGACGTTGTAGTCAAGGGACGCTGTAGTCAAGGGGAGGGACGCTGTAGTCAAGGAGAGGGACGCTGCAGTCAAGGGGGAGGGACGCTGTAGTCAAGGGGAGACGTTGTAGTCAAGGGGAGGGCCGTAGTCAAGGGAGAGGACGCTGCAGTCGAAAGACGCGTAGTCAAGGGGTGGACGCTGTAGTCAAGGGGGGGGACGCTGTAATCAGGGGAGGACGCTGTGTCAAGGGGGGACGCTGTGTCAGGGGAGGGACGCTGTGCCAGGGGAGGGACGCTGTAGTCAAGGGATGGGACGCTGTGTCAAGGGGAGGGCGCTGTGTCAAGGGGAGGGGAGGGACGCGGGTGCTGGGTTTCCTACAAGACAGATTATATGTGATTGGTCTGTGTGTGTGTGTGTGTGTGATGCACCAGACATAAATCTCACACAAAGTCGGATTAAAAACAGACTTACACCTTAGGATGATATTACATTCCATCTGACACACACACACACACACACACACACACACACACACACACACACACACACACACACACACACACACACACACACACACACACACACCTGTAACAAGCGTGATTACAGACACACGTAAACAAGACAAAAAGACTCAACACCCCGGAACAACAGCCAAAGACCTGGCCATAACATTGAAGGTCGTAAAACATCAATATCCACAAAGTGACTGACGCCATCTATCCATCCATCCATCCATCCATCTATCCATCCATCTATCTATCCATCCATCAATCTATCCATCTATCTATCTATCATCCATCCATCCATCTATCCATCATTCGTCTATCCGTCTGTCTGTCCGTCCGTCTGTCTGTTATCTGTAAAATCAGTCTGATCCGTCCGTCCGAGCCGAGCCGTTCGTCGTCAAGTCAGTCACGTCAGTTCGTCTGATCCGTCGCGATCGTTCGTCTGGTAATCCGTCCGTCAGAATCAAGTCGGTGGACAAGTTTCAATCAAGATCAAGTCGAATCTGTCACGATCAAGATCAAGTCAGTAGGTCCGACGATCAAAGTCTGATCTCGATCAGAGTCAAGATCGATGGGTTTTCAGTCAGGTCAGTCAAAGTCTCGATCACCGATCAGCAAGTATGTCAACGATCAAGGTCAAGTCAAGTCCGATAGTCAGTCAAGATCAAGTCAGTCAGCGGTCAGATCAAGCAAAGATCCGATGGGACAGATCACCGATCAAAGATCGATCTGATCAGATCCGATGGGTTTCGATCACCGATCAGGTCAGATCAAACAATCAGATCCGATGGGACAAAGATCGCGATCAAGATCCGGAGTCACCGATCCAGATCGTGCAAGATCAAGTCAAAAAGCAGGTCCGATGGACAAGTCTCGTCAAGTCAAGTCAGCGATCCGAAATTGCCGATCCGATAGGTTCGTCTGATCCGTCCGTCAACAATCGTCAACCGTTCGTCACAATAATCCGTCATGGCATCTCGTCAAGTTTAACAATAAACACAATGTTGTTAACTGCAACAGGTCTGCAGTGTTGACTTTGTTAGTAACATTGGGCGTTTACTGTAAAACAACGGTGATTTGGCATAACAAGCAACATGAGAACAAAAAAAAACATGGTTGAAACATATGGACTGACGCCGGGACCAGGGACCACTACCCTACCACCTACCACTGCTACACCAAAACTACCACCACAACCACCAACCAGAACCACATCTACCACTCCACACCACTACACACCTACCACTACCACACCTACCACAACCCTACAACGAAAAGAACTAACAAATAACACTTAACAGCGAGAAAAGAACAGATAACCAGAAAGAAATGATAACAATGTGCGGGAAAGCGGAAAATTATACCAATAAATGGAGGCGGAAGGTGGGAGGAAAAGAGAGAATAACAGAGGAATTAATATGGGGGGGGTTAAGTGGACAGGGGGAGGTGAGGGGGTGGGAGTAGTGGGTGGGGAGGTAGTGGAGTGAGGAGTAGTGGAGTGGGGGAGTAGGGGAGTGTGGGAGGGGGCTTAGGAAGGGGTGGAAGGGTGAGAGAAGGGAGTGGGTGGGGAGAAATGTGAGTGGGGGGAGAATGGGGGGTGGAGTCAGGAGGGCAGTGTGGAGGTAGGTCAGGAGGAGCGATGGTCAGGGAGGGGGCGGTGTGGAGGTGGGTCAGGAAGGGGCAGTGTGGAGGTAGGTCAGGGAGGAGCGATGGTCAGGAGGGCGGGTGTGGAGGTAGGTCAGGGAGGGGGCGGTGTGGAGGTAGGTCAGGGAGGGTGGTGTGGAGGTAGTCAGGAGGGGCGGTGTGGAGGTGGAGGTTGGTCAGGAGGGGCAGTGTGGAGTGGAGTCAGGGAAGGGCGGTGTGGAGGTTGGTCAGGAGGGGCAGTGTGGAGGTGGGTCAGGGAGGGGTGGTGTGGAGTGGGTGGGAGGCAGTGTGGAGGAGGTAGGTCAGGGAGGGGCGGTGTGGGAGGTAGGTCAGGAGGGCGGTGTGGAGTAGGTCAGGAGGGGCGGTGTGGAGGTAGGTCAGGAGGGCGATGGTCAGGGGGAGGGGCGGTGTGGAGGTAGGTCAGGGAGAGGGGCGGTGTGGAGAGTGGGTCAGGAAGGGGCGGTGTGGAGGTTGGTCAGGAGGGCGGTGTGGAAGTAGGTCAGGGAGGGCAGTGTGAGGTTGGTCAGGAGGGCGGTGTGTGGAGGTAGGTCAGGGAGGGCGGTGTGGAGGTAGGTCAGGAGGGGCGGTGTGGAGTAGGTCAGGAAGGGGCGGGGGTGTGGAGGTAGGTCAGGAGGGGGCGGTGTGGAGTGGAGTCAGGAGGGGCGGTGTGGAGGAGGGTCAGGGAAGGGCGGTGTGGGAGTGGGTCAGGGAGGAGCGATGGTCAGGGAGGGGCGGTGTGGAGGTAGGTCAGGAAGGGCGGTGTGGAGTAGGTCAGGAGAGGGGCGGTGTGGAGGTAGGTCAGGAAGGGGCGGTGTGGAGGGAGGTCAGGAGGGCGGTGTGGAAGTAGGTCAGGGAGGGGTGGTGTGGAGGGAGGTCAGGAGGGCGGTGTGGAGGTAGGTCAGGGAGGGGCGGTGTGGGAGGTGGGTCAGGGAGGGGCGATGTGGAGTGGGTCAGGGAGGATCGGTGTGGAGGAAGGTCAGGAAGGGGCGGTGTGGAGGAAGGTCAGGGAGGAGCGATGGTCAGGAGGGTGGGGGGGGGGCAAAAACAATAGAGGTAAGGGGAAGGTGGGAGCTGCATCGTGAGGAAGACACCCTCGCTCCCTCCTCTCTCCTTTCTTCGAATCGACGGCCACAAATGCTTCCTCTTCCCAGCAAACGTCATGTTTATCTGTGTGTGTGTGTGTGTGTGTGTGTGTGTGTTGTGTGTGTGTGTGTGTGTGTGTGTGTGTGTGTGAAAATAAAAAAAACTGTGAAGAAGTGGGTGCGATGGATAATAAATGAGTGAAAGGCTGCAAGTGAAGAAGTTAGAAATTGAAACGAAAATGTGAAAAACGAACGAACGGACGAGAGAGAGAGAGAGAGAGAGAGAGTATGGGGATGAGGAATAACAGGAAGGCAGTGTATTACCTTATAGTAAACAAAAGCGAAATCTGAAACAACACACACGGCTTCATATCTATACTCGATGGACATATTTAAACCGAGTTACTATCAGATTCGTTCTTTCAATCCATCAAGTCATTAAACTGTCATCTATCTATCTATCTATTCTGGTGTATAGTGCTCATCTATCCCTACCTGAACTATCCATCCAACACTCCTCCTCCTCCCCACAGGCTCCTCTGCACCTGTCATTAATTAACACTCAGGACCCCTCGTCACCTGTTCTCCTCTGTGTTATTTAAATGGTGTAATTGATTAGTTTTACATTTCCTTCTTGGATCAATGGCTTCTAGAGAAATTTATATCCATTCAAATCATTAGGGTTCACCGCAACACCTCAACTAACCTAAACAACAACACAACACAAGCTAGAAACTAGCACAACCACAACACCAACACAACACAAACTAACACAACACAACACAACAACACCAACACAAGCTAAACTGACACAACATAACACAACACAACACAAACTGACACATCCAACCTAGCTGAAGCTAACACAACAAACTAGCAACACAACACAAAGTGCTTCAACACAAGCAAACAACCCCTACTGCAACTAATTTAGCCTAACACAACACAAACTAACAACACAACCCCTGATTTCAACTAACACAACCTAAGCTAGCTAAACTAAGACTAAACTAAACTAAGCTAACCTAACCTAACCTAAAGCTAAACTAACTTGACCTAACATAACTGAACCTAAAATAACATCTAACCGAATTTCTTAACCTAATCTTCATACACCAAAAGCCTGGGTGCCCTCTGAAAGCCTGGGTGCCACTCCTGAAAGGCCTGGGTGCCACCTGAAGATCCTGGTGTCCTCCTTAGGCATGGGTGCCACTCTATGGAGGTGCCACTCCTTAAGGCCTGGGTGCCACTCCTGAAGGCCTGGGTGTCACTCATAAGGCATGGGTGCCACTCCTTAAGAGCCTGGGTGCCTCTTTCAGGCCTGGGTGCCACTCCTGAAGGCCCGGAGTGCTCCTGGCAGGGGTGCACTCATGGCCTGAGTGCCACTCCTTGAGCCTGAGTGCCACTCCTAAGGCCTGAGTGCCACTCCTTAAAGCCTGAGTGCCATCCCTTAAAACCTGGTGCCACTCCTTAGGCCTGAGTGCCCTCGCAAAGGCCTGAGTGCCACTCATAAGGCCTGAGTGCCACGCCAAGGCCTGAGTGCCATTCACTTAAGACTGAGTGCCACTCGCCAAGGCCTGAGCCACTCCCTTAAAACCTGAAGTGCCACTCCTTAAGGCTTGAGTGCCACTCCTAAGAGCCTGAGTGCCCTGCCAGGCCTGAGTGCCATTCCTTAAGGCCACAGGTGCCACTCCCTTAGAGCCTGAGTGCCATGAGCCTGAGTGCCTCCTTAAGCCTGAGTGCCACTCCCTTAAGGCAGTGCCATTCCTTAAGGCAGGTGCCACTCCTTAAAGCCAGAAGTGCCACTCCTTAAGGCCTGAGTGCCATTCCTAAGCCTGAAGTGCCACTCCTGAGCCTGAGTGCCACTCATAGGCCTGAGTGCCTTAAAGGCCTGAGTGCCACTCCTTAAAGGCCTGAGGTGCCACTCATAAGCCTGAGTGCCACTCCCTTAGAGTCTCAGCTACCTGTTGGTGTTTGTTGTCAGCAAGTGAGCAACATCTTACCTGGAAGAAATAACGTTTGTTTAATGTACGACAAAAGAATGATGATGATGATATAAGTGCTCATCAAAAATAATGTTGGCATGAGGGCAGGAGGCGCGGCGTAATTTCACTATGTGGTACAATCCTAAAGGCGACATTATGGAGAAAAAAATTGGAAGAGCCGGGTTCGTGGCTTAAAGTATCGTAAGTCAGTTTTCTCTTTAACTATAGTATAGAAGCCATATTATTTTTGTCGTAGCTAAGTAAGAAAGAGTACGTATTCTCCAACGATCCTTAAGTTGGTTTCCTTCTAAAATTAGCGGATACGATAAAAAGGAAATTTTCGTGTGGATTAACTTCAGTCAAAAAAAAGGGAACGTATTCTTAATTAATCTTAAGTTAAAATTTACCCATGATAGGATAAAGAGAAATACTTCGTGTTACGTAAAAATTCCAGTTGTTGATGTTAGACTAACTTTGACCGCCATCTTGAGGTAGGTTTAAAAATGAAAAATTCTTAGATTAGTTTTTTTTTTAGTAACGTAATGTGAGGCTGTTTGATACGTCCTCAAAGTATATATGTGTAGGAGAGAAAAAATATAACGTAGGAACCCTAAAATCCATCTCGAGTCGTGGCAAATGAAAGTCATGTTCTCAAAGTACCAGTAAAGAGAAACATTTTACGTAGGAACACTTGACACTCCATCTTGGCGTCGTGAGGAAAAGAATTATACGTTCATGGCAGTACCAGCCTGGCAAGCATTAACGTAGGAGCCTTTAGTGCCTTGATCCAGGAGTGCCTTACAGACCTGGAACTGACCACACGTTCCAGAGAGTATCACTGTAGCCCAGGTGCTGGAGTTACTGGGATAGTGCCACACCAAGGTAACTCACTACACTACACCCTTGGTTAACTCACCACACCATATCACCTCTTGGTAACTCACTACACCACACCACCATACCACCCCTTAGTTAACACCACACCACCATACCACACCCTTGGTAACTCACTACACCACCACCATACTACACCCTTGGTAACTCACTACCCTTGGTAACTCACTGTACACCATCACACAGTTAAGTAGTGTTCTTACCTACATTTTATTGCATTAAACAGTAATTCACTACTCACAACGTACTCATGCACGACACACACAGGTTGTTGTTAGTATTGATCCTCTGGTCAAGTTTCATTCAACACTCATGATACGGCCTAGGTCAACCTGCCTCACCCGGCCAGCTAATGTTTTACACTATGGCAGAACTCTTTAGTCCCAGTATTGGTAAAAACGAGATAATTACGTGGGTTATTGAATGGAAGAAGGAAGGAAGGAAGGAAGGAAGGAAAAGGAAAGGGCGTGAGGAGGGAAAGGAAGGAAAGGGGAGCGAGGAAGGAAAAAGGAAGGAAAGGGCATAGGAAGGAGAAAGGAAGAGAGAAGAGGGCGCAAGGAAAGCATGTGAAAGGAAAGGAAGAAAGCGTAAGGAAGGGAGGGGAAGGAAGGAAAGGGAGGGAGGGGGAAGGAGGAGGAGGGAGGAGGGAGGGGGAGGGGGGGAGGAGGGAGGGGGAGGGAGGAGGAGGGGGAGGGAGGAGGAGGGAAGGAAGGAAAGGAGGGAGGAAGGAAGGAAGGGGCGTGAGGAAGGAAAAGGAAGGAAAGGGGCATGAGGAAGGAAAGGAAGGAAGCGGAGGGAAAGGCGGGAAAGGAAAAGGAAAGAAGGAAGGAAGGGAAGGGAAGGAAGGAAGGAAAAGGCATGAGGGAAGAAAAGGGGCATGAGGAAGAAAGGAAAAGGCGTGAGAAAGGAAAGGGAAGGAAGAGGAAGGGAAAAGGCGTGAGGAAGGAAGGAGTGCAGAAGGAAGGAAGGAAGGAAGGAAGGAAGGAAGGAAGGAAGGAGGAAGGGCGTGAGGAAGGAAGTGCGGAAGGAAGGAAAGTGCGGAAGAAAGGAAGGAAGGGCGTGTGGAAGGAAGGAGGAAGGAAGGTGGAGGGCTACATCATGATTAACAAAGCTCGCCATCTTACACCACCACACACCCACCACCCACCCACACACACACACACACACACACACACACACACACACACACACACCCCCCACACATACACACACACACACACCAGGAGAGCTTTTGGTATTGCTCGTTCCCTCCTTCATTCCTTCTCCTTCCCTTCCTTCCTTCCTTCCTTTTCCTTTTGTGCGCTCTGAAATTGTGTGGGTCGGGGGTCGGGGTCAGGGGTTGAGGTCAGGGGTCAGGGGTTGGGGCTCGAGGTCAGGGGTTGGGGCTCGAGGTCAGGGTTGGGAGTCAGGTCAAGGTTAAGTCAGGAGTCAGGGTCAGGGCTCAGGAGTCAGGAGTCAGGGTCGAGGTCAGGAGTCAGGGGGTCAGGGTTGATCCGTTTGTGTATTTTTTTTTTCTTTCTTGAGGTGAAGACTGAGGCAAGTGGTGGTAGGCTGAGGAGCAGAGTGAGGAGGTAAGACCGAGACAGAGTGAGGAGGTAAGACTGGGGCAGAGTGATGGTAAGACTGAGGAGCCAGAGTGGGAGGAGGTAGAGACTGGGGAGTGAGTGAGTGAGACTGAGGGCAGAGTGAGGTGAGGTAAGACTGAGGCAAGTGGGGAGGTAGACTGAGGGGCAGAGTGAGAGAGGTGAAGACTGGGGAGCAGAGTGGTGGTAAGACTGGGGGCAAGTGGGGGAGGAGGTAAGACTGAGGCAGAGTGGGTGGTAAGACTGAGGCAGAGTGGTGGGCTGGGGCAGAAGGTGAGTGGAGCTCAGGGGCAAGTGAGGGAGTGAGACTGAGGCAGAGTGGTGGAGCCAAGACTGAGGCAGAGTGAGGTGAGGTAGACTGAGGGCAGGTGAGAGGAGGTGAAGACTGGGGGCAAGTGGTGGTAAAGACTGGGACAGAGTGGTGGTGTAAGACTAGAGCCAAGTGAATTGGTAAGACTGAGGGACAGAGTGGTGTGAGTAAGACTGGAGGGCAAGTGGTGGTAAGAATGGGGCCAGAGTGGTGGTGGCAGAATGGGGCAGAGTGAGAGGTAAGACTGAGGCAAGTGGTGGTAAGACTGGGGCAGAGTGAGAGGGTAAGACTGAGGGCAAGTGGTGGTAAGACTGAGACAAGTGGTGGTGAAGACTGAGGCCAGAGTGAGGTGTAAGACTGAGGCAAGTGGTGGGTAAAGACTGAGGGCAAGAGTGGTGAGGTAAGAATGGGGCAAGTGAGTGGTGGGGAATGGGAGCAAGAGTGAGGAGGGCAAGACTGAGGCAGGTGGGTGGTGAGACTGAGGGCAAGTGAGGAGGTGAGACTGGGGAGCAGGTGGTGGTGAAGACTGGGGACAGGTGGGGTGGTGAGACTGGGGGCAAGAGTGGTGGTGAGACTGAGGCAAGTGGTGGTAAGACTGAGACAAGGTGAGGAGGTAAGACTGGGGCAGGTGGGTGGTAAGACTGAGGGCAGAAGTGAGGTGAGTAAGACTGGGACAGAGGTGAGGAGGTGAAGACTGGGGCAGAGTGGTGGTGGGGCTGCAGGGCAAGTGGGTGAGTAAGACTGAGGCAGAGTGAGGGAGTGAGACTGGAGGCAGAGTGGTGGTTAAGACCAGAGTGGTGGGAAGAGTGGGGCCCAGGGAACCAGAGTGGGTGGGTGGGAGACTAGGGGCAAGTGGGAGTGAACTGAGACAAGTGGAGGTGAGACTGAGGGCAAGTGGGTGAGTGAAGACTGAGACAAAGTGAGGTGGTAAAGACGCTGAGGCAGAGTGGTGTGGTAAGACTGGGGCAAGTGAGGTGGTAAGACTGAGGGCAAGTGGTGGTAAGACTGAGGCACAAGTGAGGGTGGGCAAGACTGAGCAGAAGTGAGGTGGTGAGACTGAGGCAGAGTGGTGGGTGAGACTGAGGCAGAGTGGTGGTGAAGACTGGAGACAGAGGTGAGGTGGTAAGACTGGGGGCAAGTGGTGGTGAGACTGAGGCAGAGTGGTGTAAGACTGGGCAGAGTGAGGAGGTAAGACTGGAGACAAGTGAGTGTGAGGTAAGACTGAAGGGCAAGTGGTGGTAA
>NW_024714888.1:0-11326 GCF_018991925.1 Homarus americanus
TTACTAGGTTACAGAAAGCAATTCCGACGTTAGAATGGCTCCTTTACTTCACAGAATATTTGCATGCTGCTGAAATTTCAGTTCATAAAATTGTAACCTCTAAAAGTGAACTAATAGACAGCATTGTAGATGCCGGGATAGGACGTGTGGACGCGAAGCTTGTGCCTGTGCAGACGCTTCTTGAAGCTTTAAAAATAGCCAAGTTGCAGTATCATTTAACTCCTATTTTCAATGACAATGAGGTTCACTATTATTACCCGCTGTTGGAGTCAACCCTCACGCACAATGCAATTCTGATCCACATTCCTATGCGAGGGCAGCATGAGTTTAATGCATGGCATTTAGAACCCTTCCCCTGGTTTGTGAACGACACACTGTATACCCTAGATAGGCCTAAAGAACTTTTCTTAGTAGATGAAGAATATTCATTGTTAGCAATAGAGGATTCAGAGGTACTGTCACGGTGTAAGTCGTCTTATCTACACCTACACGTATGTCCAGCCTACATGTTTGCATTTATTCCTGCTGCAGAGGGAATATGTGAATTGGCAGTCATACAACCAAATGTACGCACAGCGTTAGTGCAATGCAGTTATAGGCCAGTTAGTCTAAAGACTGTGTTCCACGCTCACCTTCACAATGTGCAGTATTTGTTCTTTCCAAATCTCACTACTGTAATTTTAAAATGCCAAAATGGTGTTAAGCAGCTAGTTGTGAAAGGGCATTACAAGGCTCCTGATTACTGTGAAATCACTTGTAGTACATTACGGACCTTGCCTACTCATCAACATTTTGCGTTAAATCGAAAACTCAAGTCTGCTTTAATTCCACTTCCTATAATGAATTTCACTATCAAGGATATTCAAATAGTATCAGAGAAATTAAAAGTGTTAGCTTTCTTGAACGAGACACATTTTGCTGATTTGAATAATAACTTGCCATTTTATCTGTCACGGGAATTTGCTCTACCAAGTCTTACGATTCCCTCTATTCTGTTAATTCTGGCAATATTGTTCCTGTTCTGTTATTACCGGGCAGTGTCATCCAAATTCAACATTGTTCATAACATACTAACCCGTACGACACAAAAGTCTAGGTCCCCTGTAGTAGAGAATACCCCTACAGTAATTTCCCCAGCTTAGTGTCTACATATCTGTTTATAACATGGTTAGGGTTGTCTAGGATGTACTGTACTCTGTGAGTTATTTAGGCCTCACGGAGCTCGGCTGGTAGGTGACCGAGCGATGTAATAGGCCCTGTCTCATCAACAGAACGTATTATATAAATGGGTCAATACATCTGATATTATATTCAGATTCACCACCCTGTAACTTTCCACTGTCTATGAGTAAGACATGAGATTGACACGTGAGCGGGCAACTTACCCAAGAGGGCGAGACCCATAGCTCAGCATTCCTGTAAGCACGCACTGCGATGCCCCTAAGCTTCAGTAGCTCACCTCAAGTCATATCGTAAGGACGTGACCTAACGTTTATCATACATAAACGCCGTCCCTTTCTCATTCACTCCTAGCCAGTGAGACTTACGGTTGATATACACTCAGGAATTATATCTGTGCTTTTGCCATCAAACAAAGGAACTACGTTTGGGTTTCGTTGCCAAACCCAAAATATAATATGTAATAATAGAGACGGACTTTAGTTGGTGGACAAGCAGCGTTCCGGCTTCTGAACGTTTTTCAAATTTCTCGAGATGGCGTTATATATAATGAGAAAGCTGACCAGACAAAGTGAGTGGTGGAGGAAGTTTTCTATGTTTGCCAAGTGCTGGTCTGACTCCTGCAATATCAGCATAAGCCCAGTCGAACACAAAACTTTTCACAGATTAGGCTGGTATTAGAATTTGATTGCAATAGGTCATGTTGGTTAAGAGTTGTAGTTGACTTGGGCACTGGTGATACATAAGAGGTCTTCCAGTCAGCTGGGCATCTGGCTTGACTGAGAGAAGCATTGATGATGGAGCAAAGGGGTTTAGCAAGCTCCGGGGAGAACTCCTTGAAGAGTTTCATTGGTAAGTCAATGGGGGTGGTAGAGCGTTTTAATTTTAGTTTGTCCAGGCGTTTTGCTACTTCAAATTCTTCTACTAAGTCAGTGGGAAGAGGGGCTGGTAGGTAAGCAGGGATAGTGGCTGTGTCAAGCCGGGGGAGCGTCTGGCATATAGTAGCGAAATGGTTGTTTGTTTGCTCAGCTGCGTCAACATGAGTGAGATGGCTAAGGAAGGGGAGGGGGTGTGTCTTATTGTTTAGTCCACAGAGTTCTTTAAGCTTACCATACCATTGACTGATGTTGGTCTGCTTCAGGTGTTGTAATTTGGTTGGGTAGTGGGACTTCTTTGCAGTGCGTATTTCGCGGATGACTCGGTTGCGAAGGGACCTGTAGCGGATGTGGTCATTGAGATGAAAGGCTCTGTCTCTCTGTTGCATAAGTCTTTTGATCCGAGGTGTGATCCAGGGCAAGTCAGCTGGGTGAGATCTGACGGACTTCTCGGGGAAGAAGTGGTGGTGAGCTTCCGTGGTGGTGTTGGTATAATTTATCCATTTGGTTTCCACGTCATCCACGCTAAGTACTTCAGTCCAGGGATGGTGAACTATCCACTGCCCGAAGAGGCGCACTGCAGAGTCAGTAATCGGCCTGTAGGTTTTGATGTAGGGTCTCTGTACTTGAGTGGGAGTGGCAGCTGGGGACCAGAGCACTGATAAGTGTGTGCTACACCCGATAGGAGGCATTGGTTGAGGTGGTTGGTACTGGTCCGCTCAGTCAGTTAAGATAAGGTCAAGGGTATTTTGACCGTGTGTGGGGAAGGTCACAACTTGTGATAGTGATAGCTGGTCCTGGACATCAGTGGTGTCAATTTCATTTAAATCCCCACATAATACTAACTTGGCACATGGGTACCTAACTCTGAGGTGGTCTGAGGTGGTGATGAGATGATTGATAAGAGTGTCTCTGGTGGGTGATCGAGGCGGATGGTATGCCACACAGATTATGATGGAGGCAGTGTTGCGTGGGTGTGCCCGCAGCACGACACGTACCCATAATGCTTCCACATCTGCTGGGACTTGAACATCCAGGCGTGTGTGTGTGTGTGTGTGTGTGTGTGTGTGTGTGTGTGTGTGTGTGTGTGTTTTAATCACATTTATATTAAACGTTTTAAACATGACATTAAAATAAGAAAAGTTCTGTTTAATTAGGCAGATTTTTTTTTGCATATCCATAAATATTTATCTTATGCCTAAACCAGTTTTAATTAATGCATAAACAGGAGGAAGATATTAATTGCATCTAATTCCGAGCCAATTACAACCAAAACGCCACCAATTACAGCTACGGGATCTGGGGGGTGGGGGAGGAGAGAAATAGCTCCTCACCTAAATAAGGAACCCCGAATTCCAAGCAGCTCCTGAAAAATCCGACACATGACAAATCTTTAACTTTTAGTGAGACGGTACCATCAAAGGGCCCCGTCCACGCCTGCCGCTTGTCCGCCTCTGAAGACTCCGAGACCAATAACCAAGAAAGACCTAGTTCATACAGCACATAAGGCTCATTTTCCCATATGAAAGCCTTAGATCTTTACTCTTGCATGAGTATTGGGGTTCGTCACCTTCTTGAACCCAATGAACAACAGGAGATACAAACCAGGAAGGGCCAAAGTAAATCACTCCTAAGGTTGATATCACCATTCGTTTGGTATGGTTTCCTCGACATTACAATTACACTGGTTTAGAACTGTAATGTCCCCCCGACTAGAGGCCAACTCGTGTCCATTTGGCTTCTCCCCAGTGCGAGTGAGTAACCTGATCTGGGCCTCCACGCCGGATTATTGACTTGATGAACTTGGCTCCCATGATTAATATCTTTTTCTTTGAAACTCTTTCCCTCGCGGCGCTCCCACGGACAGAACTGGTTGGTCCCTTTTTTCTTGGTGTCTTTTCATATAAATTTATCTTTCGATTCAGCACCAGCGACTACGGCCACGGCTACTCGGTCCGTTTTGAATGCCTCCTTTATCTCTCTGTCTACCTTGTATTTTCAGCTTCGTTATAATTATGAGGTGATTAAACAAGACGATTTTTTAGGTATAAATTGTTTTACAAGAGACGCTTAGATACTGTAAATTTAGTCATCATCATCATCATCATCATCATCATCATCATCATCTTCATCATCATCAGTATTATTTACCAAGTGCACGGTATGATAATATTGATTTACCTTATTCATATAATGTTGTTTGTTTTGCACTGTATTTCTTCCATTCTGTGCTTGATATAAATGGTGGCCGCCATATTGTTGTTTCCTGATAAACACTGCCTGATAAGAGAGGTTTTCCCCACAATTGTCACAAACTTTCGTCGTCATGTACGGTATGAACGTAGACAATTAATAACGAAACCTTGACAATCACATTCATGTCAACACGTTTAATTATATGTAAGGTGGGTGTTGTTTTTACATCCGTGTGTGTGTCGTCCTCACTGAGATTATCGTGGTGCATACAAAAGAAAAAAGGGAAAAAACACACCATTCATATATCCATTACAGATAACGTTAAATCATAGTGTCCTTCGAGCCAGTCAACTCGGTTCTCCTCCCCTTTATTTGCATTAAGGTTGTCACGACTCAGGAAATACAATGTATGAGGATAGCGTTAAAATGACCCTGGCATCCATATATACATGACAGTAAAACACTATGTATAGGACCCTCCCCCCTACAGCATAACCTTCCCGGCAGCACTCGGTTTTTATTTTATAAGTATGGTTGTTATATCATGTTTCAAGTGCACGAGGATTTATACCATGGCTTATTATAGGAGTCTATTGAAAAAGACAGTGAGTGGATAATTAAGAGGGTAAGTGAAATATATAGACAATATAAAGTGGGCGTCATGGGAGGTGGTAAGGACTATACTGATCCACCGGGCCGTGGTGCTCTCCGAGTCCTCCACCAAGGGAAGCCTCAAGACACTTAGTCCTAAACAGAGCCGGTTTTTGTAGCAGGTTTATTTACGACTTCTGACCCAATATTCTTAGCTGGAAAGAATAGTTATCTTTTTTTTTACTATTCTTTATTTGACTTTATTAAAAATACACTTGGTCTGATATATCTTTTCTTTGTAATTCCATAATTTATAAAAAAAAAATTCAAGTGTACACCTTAATGCAGAGTTCTAGTGAGTTACTCTTGGATCTCAAATATAATATTTATAGAAAAATACTCGTACAATCTCGGCATAACCTTGACCTTGGAGTAAATTTGACAAAAAAATAAAACAAATTCCAAGGATAACAACCCGGATATAGTCTGCACGTTCGTCAAAATAATTCATAAGTGCTGAATTTCTTCCTAGACTTATGACCTCTAGAAAAAAACAAAACATCTTACTTTCAAGACAATAGGTTAACACATTCAACAGGTAGAGCGCACATAACAACCGCTCACACAAACAATTAAAAACAACCGAACGATCAACAAAGCAAGTGTTCTGCAAGTAGTGTAAAACAAATCAAATCATCTGATGAATGTCAAGTAATGAAATTCGAAGGAGAGGGGAAGTAAAGACCTTTTCAAAATACTTGCACCTTTCAAAGCACAGACCCTTTCAAAGTAAGACCCTTTGAAGGCAGACTCATTTCACACATTCCCTTTCCAAAACAAAATCGTAAAAGTCTCAGCTTAACCTCAATACCACTTTTTCTTATACACGTTTAAAACACTAATGTAATCAAATTCATCATATCCTTGAATCAACATTAATCTAACTTAACCAATCTTACTATAACAGACCCTACTATACCCTAACCAAGACAAACCAAACACACCATAAACTAACTATGCCTAACCATAACCTACATAAACTTTACTAAGCCTACTTTTTGCAACCCTAAATCAAGTAACTCAGACTTAACCAATCATGATCTAACTAACCCTGACCTAACCAAATCAACCATGACCTAACAAATCCTGGTCTAACCAGCCTTAACATAACCACTGCGAACATCACACTAACAGATCTTCAAACAAAACTCTACTCTAATCAAGGTGTAACTTAACCAGTGCTAATTAAACAGTGTTCTTAATGTAGGTATTAAACTTGCAAGCAGTCAGGTTAAGAATACCACTTCATTTATACACCCCCCTAACTACATACAGAATAACAGAATCAACGTGCTTAAATTGTTAATGCTGTCACTTAACCACTAACAGAATTTACCTGCATAATTAGCCATTGTTCTCACCAACCTCGAGAGTAGGTGTCTGTCCCTCCGGCAATGGGATTAGTATGAATTATAATTAAAACAAATTCCTGCATATATTTATCTCATTAGTTTGTGCATGTATCTAGGTCTATTTACGGTTGGGTATATATATAATGAAGTAACAAGTTTAAGAGCATAGTTAACGGCCTCGACCTTAATCCTGCTAACCTAATAATGTAAAAACAAATAATTAACAGTTATATCACGCCTCTATGGCAACGATGGCCGGCTACCGTGGTGAAGCTCAAGCCAAACTGAATCAACTTTGTTTACACGAGTAGCAGTATGAACGCTGCCGCCACTGTGCTGAAAGAGAGAGAGAAAAATAAAACATTCATACACTTGAAGGAATGTTTAGGTAAGGTTAGGTTAGGTTGCCTGGCAAAGCTGCGACTAACAAACGATGATCTCTTATGAAATTCCTCTAAAAAATCGGAGGAGTTATCAGAAGCTCTACCAGACATCCCATATCCCGGTACCGTGTGCATAAATAAGACATGAAGGCATATAAATAATCTACTGTAGGACACATGCCATGAGTTAGGCAGATTAAAAACAATAAACAGCCCTACGTCATCAAGAATCAGAGGAAAAAAGTCTACTGAATCTCTCTCACTCGTAGAATAGTCTACTGAACCTTTCTCTCTCACAAAACAGTCTACTGGTGATGGCTGCAATCCTCTGTATTTCGTCAACAAGTCACGCTGTTGAACTCATGACTAACGTACATCAACCGGTAGAAAAAAATAAGGCTTCTGTACAGTTAGGTCATCAGATATCTTGGTATTGCATATTTACATGTGAAAAGTGCATGTTTCTTTCCGGCTGTTGCAATTCACTGAATGATAAAAATCTTGAAAAAAGAAAAAATGGCGGCCACGCTAAGAGATCATGGTATATACAGTGACGTCATCTACAGCCTATTTACTAAGTCTGGGTGGAAACTTGAGACGGAGAGATTAGCGCATTTGATTATTCAGGTGGTGGATTTATCTTGTGGGAGACTGTCAGGTGGGATTTCCTCTGTTGGAATAGATAGGTTGTGTTGGTGTTCGTCGCCTACACACACTGATTACATTCTACTAAGTCTGTCTTCATCATCTACACTTGACTAAAATTCAACGCTTCATTAGCCGTGATTAATCCACCTTTTTCCCCTGATGACAATAACATGAGACGATAATCCATCTACTGTGGTCGTCTAATTAACATTGACTCCAGAAGGAATGTGGTGAAGATGTTTACACTAGGGTATTTTCAAGAGAAAGGCGCATTCATCACGTGGTTATTGTACGTCGAGGAGTGAGAGACAACAGCTGGTGCAGTGTTACAAAAATTAAGTGGTATTCAGCTGCTGTGTGTGTGTGTGTGTGTGTGTGTGTGTGTGTGTTTTATCCGTGGTAAATGTATTTGTTTTCGTATTTTCTAACAAATCATACGGCGTAACTTAATTATTACAAGCTAATCAACGTTTGCATATCCATAAAACAAAAGAGTAGAATCCGGGGTCCCGACCCGGGCCAGACCCGGGGGTGAGGAAAGGGTCAATTAGGCCTACAACACTAACCACCTGTAGTGCACCCGTAACAAAGACGGAAAGGAACGGGTTAATTACGGGTCATATAAATGATAAGTGCTTTATTACATTATTATGGAGCCGCAGGAGATGGTGACTATTAATCAGTCTGAGAAAGTGAAATAAATTAGAAGTGAGGCAGAGGGCGTAATGTATACCTACCTCACTGTTGTTACTTGCTTGTACACTAAGTGTTTGGGCTAAAGTATACATGTACAAAAACAGGCATGCATACACATATACACACACACGCACACACATACACAATTTATACATTATTCAATATGCAGTAACCACGTGGAAACAAGAACATTTGTGTATTTGTGATTATTTACATAATCTTATGGAAGTGTGTGTGCGTGCGTGTGTGTGCATGTGTAATAATAATAATAATAATAATTAACGGTTTATTGAAAAAGTTCTGCAGCCCGAAGGCTGAAAATATACATTGGACACAAATGACTTATTACATACATTGGTGGTTTAACAAAAGCCTTCATCGGAGAAAGGTAAAGGAACACACAGTGAACATACAGATTATTGTAGGTGTTGAACAGCAAACACGTAGTGTAGTAACTCCCTCCCAGATGGTGTTAGGAGGGACCTCACGTGGTGTAGTAGTTCCCTCACAGATGGTGTTATGAAGGGGCTCACGTGGTGTAAGTAATTCCCTCACAGGTGGTGTTATGAGGGGCCTCACGTGGTGTAAATGCTCCCTCACAGATGGTGTTGTAAGATCACGGCTGGTGTTGTAGTTCCCTCATAGATGGTGTTATGAGGGGCCTCACGTGGTGTAGTAATTCCCTCACAGATGGTGTTATGAGGGGCCTCACGTGGTGTAGTAATTCCCTCACAGATGGTGTTATGCGGGGCCTCACGTGGTGTAGTAATTCCCTCACAGATGGTGTTATGCGGGGCCTCACGTGGTGTAGTAATTCCCTCACAGATGGTGTTATGAGGGACCTGACGTGGTGTAGTAATTCCCTCACAGGTAGTGTTATGAGGGGCCTCACGTGGTGTAGTAACTCCTTCACATATGGTGTTATGAGGGACCTGACGTTGTGTAGTAATTCCCTCACAGATGGTGTTATGAGGGACCTGACGTGGTGTAGTAATTCCCTCACAGATGGTGTTATGAGGGGCCTCACGTGGTGTAGTAATTCCTTCACAGATGGTGTTATGCGGGGCCTCACGTGGTGTAGTAATTCCCTCACAGACGGTGTTATATGAGTGAGGTGTGGTCCCAGGCCTTCCTATCGTAGACGGATTAACACATCGCTGGTTGTTGGGTCTCACGGGCCATTATCACTGGGTACCTGGGACCTCACTGTGTGAAGGTTAACTTGGGTGCGACTGTTACTGTTGAGTTGTTCTCACTGACTTAAGCACTGTTCACCTCTGTTTAACACTGGTTCCATTCCTTTCCTAAATGAAATAGTAACTTCTGGCGTGAACTTGTTGATATTCCGGTGGGGAGGAGGGTTCAGGGGAGGGAGTTGGTATGGGCCAACTTAACAGTTGACCTGGCTGCTCAGAAAGGAGCGCCAGGTACGTCTTGACCCTTCGGTGGTCAAGGATGTGTGTGTGTGTGTGTGTGTGTGTGTGTGTGTGTGTGTGTGTGTGAGTGTGTGTGTGTGTGAGTGCATGTGTGCGTGTGTGTGCATGTGTACGTGCGTGTGTGTGCATGTGTGTGTGTGTGTGTGTGTGTGTACGTGTTTTCATAAGCGTGCTTCTTTGAGGGCTAGTGTTTATTTCTGTTCTTTAATCATCACTATAACACTAAACTAACTTCTTCACAATAAGACAACACTAACATCACTACAACACTACACTAACATCATCACTACAACACTACACTAACATCATCACTGAAATACTACACTAATAGGGTGTGTCATAGGAGGGAAAATCAGCTAAAACTAATGGCCCATCCTTTTTTGGTAGATTTTAGTGTATATAAACAGAAAATAATTTCAGTTTCAATATTTTGCAACCTTTTACTAGGTAAATTTTAGCGTGAAATTTATCGAAAATCTAACGTACAGCTGCATTAGTGCATTACAATTAAATAGTGAACATTGCTTTCTGACTTCATTCTTTAACAACTAGCTAACAATATTTTTCTGTTTCAGATTCTGATGCATTTATAAGTTGATAATATTTGCGATGGCTGCTTGTGTCAGGACGAGGAACCAAAAAATCCAGCCATCTCAGTCACTATCTTGGGTCTGGGAGAGAGAGCTCCTGAAGTCAGGTTGCCTACATTGAGAGATGCTTTGAGATACGGTGTTTTAATCAGGCAAATCAGTGAAAAGAACCCAAGAACTTACACAAACAAAGACATTGCCAGTGATATGACCAAAGCTGTCTTGGCACAGTACACTCTGGCTAACGCTCAGTTCAAGCCTCCAGTCATAACAAGTCAGAAGATTAGTGAGAGACTGCTAGCCAGTTGGGAAAAGGCAAGAGATATCTCTCTTGAGAGAGGAAAACTTGCAGTTAAGGACAGCTTTGCCAAGCAACTGGACCAGTTATTTGACATAATTACTTGCAAGTGCTGGTGTTTCTCTGTCCTGGTTTGGATGCAGTCGTGACTGTAAATCCAGGGCCCACATCTCCTGTATTTGCAAGCGTGATTTGAAGATTCCACCATGATCGAACTGGCATTTGTCAAAGCACACAGAGAAGACTGGCAGTATAGGGGCTCTCATGATTTCTAGCCAAGATATTCCGGAGTCCAAGAGACAGGGGAGGCTGCCACAGAGAGACAGAAGAGGAGAAGAGTTTGCCGAGGAAAGAAGGGCTTGAGAAGGCCCAGGGTGTTGAGGTAAAAAGGCCATTGATTGAGTCAAAGCTGATTCAGGGGTTAATGACTTGCATGGCTGATCCGAGTGCTGACCAGGAGGGAATGGTGACTTTGTCCCTAACCCAGAAAATAATGATCCCAAACCTTCCAGGCATAAGATTCGAAATAGGGAGAATATCCCGAGCATAGCTCTGGCAGCATGCGACACCACACTGGTCTCAGAGAAACTGCAGAGATAGCAACAGCTGCCTGGATTGACGGTGGTTTGATAACACCTGATGATGTTCACCTGGTGATAGATCATAACAAAGTAAGGAGAGCTCAGGAGAAACTTGTTAGTAACCTAGAAGAGGAGTTTGATAAGGGAATAAGAGAAAATGGAATCAATTGTTTGTTCTTTGATGGGAGAAGGGATGACACTAAAGTGTTCATGAAAGTTGGAGATTCTGACAAGTTGTTCCCTGCCATGGTGAAGGAGGAACACTACTCCTGCTGCAGTGAACCAGGGGGGAAGTATTTGTGGCATTTCACTCCAGAGAAAGATGACATCAGGAAACCAGCTGAGATAGTGGCAGATAACATTGTGAACTGGCTCAGAGAGAGGAACGTAGACCAGACCCTACAGGCCATTGGAGGGGACAGCACCAACACGAACACAGGG
>NW_024714889.1:0-6366 GCF_018991925.1 Homarus americanus
AGGGTTGTTAATCCGGATCTTTATATTTATGCCGTAATACGCCCTTCCTGTTTCAAGTATCTAAGGGTTGTTAATCCGGATCTTTATATTAATGCCGTAATACGCCCTTCCTCTTTCAAGTCTCTTATCCTTATTTAAGGATCTTATCAGAAGAACAATATTCATAAGTGTATTTTCCCTAGGTATAACTTGGGTAGTTTCCTGGACTTTCTGGTTATCCACTGCCGTGATATTTTCTGGGGTAATCCACTTATCTTATCTTTGACCATTAATTATTTTATCTAGGTTTTCTTAATGGCCACCTCAGGATTTTGATCTCAGGATTTTATTGAAATCCTTCACGTAGTATAAGTGCGTGTTAATATCCTGAAGAAAGAATGGAAAGAAATAGCCAACTATTATAATATCCCATTTTCACAGCAACTGACTAAGGAAATGTTAAAAATCATGTGATTGAAGTGCTGGTTCAACATGAAGTTTTAAAAGAATCCGCTGTTGACAGATTAACGCCCATGTCCAAGAAACTTCAACCACTATCCACCACCCCTCCTCACTCAGAAGTTGCTTCAGGTCTGGCTAGCCCTCAACAAGAAACACAACGAATAGACGCCTTAGAACTGGAACGAGCTAGGTTCGAGTTCCAAATCAAAATGAAAGAACTCGAGTTGGAGCAGGAGTCGGAACAGGCCAAATTGCAGCATGAAGAAAAGTTGGAACAGGCCAAGTTGGAACAGGCCAAGTTGGAGCACAAGTTGGAGCATGAGGGAAGGTCGGAACAGGCCAAGTTGGAGCATGAGGAAATGATGGAACGGGCCAAGTTGGAGCAGGAGGTTAGACTAAAAGAACTACAGGTAAGAGAGATAGAAGTCACCTTAACATCGGAGTTTAGATCAAAGGAAGTGGCATTAAGAGAGAAACTAGCTGCTTTTAACCCTGCTACTGCTTCTTCCCTTGTTCCCGGGTTTGATGAATCCGATATGGACGGGTCATTTAGGACTTTTGAGAAAATAGCCGGGAAGAATGAGTGGCCAAAGGACCAGTGGGTGTCAGTGTTAGTTCCTAAATTATATGGTAAGGCTCGTAGAGTTTATAAATGTTTAGACCAGACTGATGACTATGATAACGTAAAGAATATCCTCACCTCTTATGCTATCACGCCAGATGGATACCGGCAAGTTCGTAAATAACCAAACCATTTTCCCACACCTTTGTTGAGTTTGCTCCAAGAGAAAAGCTTAGGTTTTTTAAAGTGGTTAGAACTACAGAGACCTCCACATTTCAGGATTTATTAAATTTGGTAGTCCTGGAGGAGTGGAAGGCAAGATACCATTTCACATCTTGAAGCATGTGGAGGAGCGTGGAGAGGTTAATTTGGGGCGTGCTGCTGGGCTGGCTGATCGTCGCTGTTGAATTCGAGTCACTGGGCAGTAGAACGTGGTGCTTCCCGACATGTTAGGTCTCCTCTGATGATAACCTTGGGAACGTGAGAGGTGGGTCGAAAGGTCCACCTCTCCCCCCGATGCAGCAAGCTTACTTGTTCTTACTGTAAAGCCAGGCCATACGATCCAGACTTGTAAACACCCAAAGTGTCGAATTGCTAAAAGTAGTTCCCTGGATCCCAAATCCAAACCAATAGCAACCACCAATGTGGAAGGGCCCCATAAGGATCTCTTCTCTTCATTAACCTATGAGGGAAAAATTTCAATCATAGAGGGGTCTCGTTCTTTCCCTATTCGTATACTACGTGATACGGGCGCAGCGCAATCTATCCTCCTGTTTAACGTCATTCCTGATATATCTACCGCATTTACTAATGAGAGTGTCCTAATTTCAGATATCTCATCCCATTCTTCCTATCCCTTAGCTAAAGTGCACCTCCAATGTCGCGCCGATTATGAGGAAGTGCAAATAGCCATAAAGGAAAAGACCAATGCACCTGTAATAGAAGCATTCATTTATTGGTAATGACTTGGTAGGAGATCTAGTAGTTCCTAACATAAAGACAGTCGACTCTCCCTTACCTGTCAACTCCACCACTGACGCCAAAAGAACTATTCCTCATCTTTTCCCATCTTGTGCATCACCGGTCACAGAGTGTGCGAAATGGAGCCCTCTTCGTCCTAAAACCACCTCTAATATTTTCCTACCCACAGAAGATCTGGCACAATAAGACAATTAGTAAGGATAGCTCATTAAAGCCCAACAATCTGATCGATCTTTGTTAAACTTCATCATGCAGCAGTTGAGGGTAAAGATTTTAACACCCTTCCTTGTTTTTATTATCAGGAAGGGGTTTTGATAAGGGCCTGTAGACCCCCTGAGCTTACCCATCTAAACACGTGGTCTGAAATACATCAAGTCAGACCAGCATTAATTGCTCTTGCCCATGATGGTATTTCAGGACATTTAGGAATCCTGAAAACATATAAAAAGCTCCTCCAACACTATTACTGGCCTGGACTTAGGAAGGATGTGTCAAAGTACCTAAAATCTTGTCATATTTGTCAAATGGTAGGAAAACCAAATGAAAGTATACCAGCAGCTCCCATTAAGCCCATCCCAGTATTTTCTACATCATTTGAAAAGATTGTTATGGATTGTGTGGGCCCATTACCAAAGACTAAGAAGGGAAATCAATTCCTGCTCACAGTTATGGATACCAGTACACGTTATCCTGAGGCTTTTCCCCTTAAAGCATCACTTCAAAAAACGTAATCAAACATCTTTTGCACCTTTTCACTTCAGTGGGCATTCCTAAAGAGATCCAATCCGATCAGGCACCAATTTTACGAGCAATCTTTTCAAACAGGTGATGAAAGACCTCAGTGTGGACCATTGTACATCTTCGGCTTACCACCCACAATCCCAAGGTTGCTTGGAACGGTTCCATCAAACTTTCAAATCAATGCTCAAAAAATACTGTATAGAACACCAAAAGGAATGGGATGAAAGCATAGACTTGTTACTCTTTGCCATCAGGGAATGTCCCCAGGAGTCATTGGGTTTCTCCCCGTTCGAGTTACTATATGGGAGACAAATTAGGGGACCCTTAAAATAGTAAAGGAGCAGTGGTTTGACACTCTATCTATTAAGCCCGCAACAGTTTCCCAATACATTGACACTTTACGGGACAAATTAACTGAAGTCCGAACCATTGCTCAGTCAAACTTAAAAAAAGTCCAAGAAAAATTGGTGAAGTCCCAACCTAAATTAGTTGAAAGATCATTTTCTCCAGGTGACAAAGTGTTACTCTTTCTACCCATTCCAGGCTCTCCCCTTAAAAGCAAGTTTACTGGTCCCTATATAGTTGCTAATAAACTATCTCCCCTCAACTATATAGTCCATACTCCTGATCACAGAAAAGATTCACAACTTGATCACATTAATCTCATGAAACTTTACCATTCCAGGCAGTCAGAGGAAGACATCCCAGAGGCTATAAGCTTACCTGTATTGTATACGGTTTTGTCAGGGCTGGAGCCGGAGACAGATGACATGGATCTATTGGAGAATTTAGACTTCCTCTGCACAAAAGAAAACCCTACTAACAGTCACATACTCCAACAACTTGGATGAGTATTTTTCTGTTCTGAATCCATCTCAAGCAAAAAGATCTCACTAAGTTATTATCAACATTTCCTAAAAAGTCACATCAGACCTCCCAGGGTTTTGCGTATACTTAAACATGATATTAAGCTAATCTCGGATGATGTACAACCCATTAGGCAATCAGCCTATCGACTAAATCCACAAAAAAAGAGATTATGAAAAAGGAGGTAGATTTTTTGTTAAAACATAACTTAGCTGAGCCTAGTACCTCCCCCTGGGCTTCACCTTGCCTTCTCATTCCAAAACCCGATGGCACTTTTCGTTTCTGTACCGATTATCGTAAAGTGAACCAGGTCACTGTCTTAGACTCCTACCCTTTACCTTTGATTGAAGATATAATAGACAGCATAAACAGCCCAAATTTATCGGTACGGTGGACTTATTGAAGGGATATTATCAAGTGGGACTCACGGATAGGGCCAAAATAATCTCGGCATTTATAACTCCATTTGGTCTTTTCAATATTTAGTTTATAGCGTTTGGCTTTCTAATGCTCCGGCCACATTCGAAGGGCCATCAACTAATTCAGGACCTGGGTGGGTTCGCCTACCTGGATGACCTGGTGGTGGTGTCGGACAGCTGGGACGAACATCTGGTGCGTTTGGAGATACTGTTTGCACGACTGCAAGAGACTGGATTCACCATAAACGCGGCTCGTCTGCTTTTGGCGGACATATTGACTTATCTGGGACATATGGGCATGGTAGGTGAGACCAGGACGCAAACGTTAGAGCCATCTTGTCCTTCCCCACTCCAAGGACGAGGAAGGAACTCCTGCGCTTCCTGGGGATGTGCGGCTACTACCGTCGGTTCTGCAGTAACTTCTCCAGCGTGGCCGGACCCCTCACAGACCTTACCAGTTCTGCGGTCCCTTACATCTGGAACCAGAGGTGCGACCAGTCTTTCCACCGCCTCAAAGCCTTCCTTGCCTCCAAGCCTGTAGTCCACCCCCCTGACTACACCTCGCCCTTCCATCTGCAAATCGACGCTAGTGGTGTCGGAGTGGGGGCTGTGCTCCTACAACCCGACCCAACCACTGATGTTCTTCACCCTTTGGCATATTACTCCGCCAAGTTGAAAAAAACATCAGACCAACTACTCGACCATAGAGAAGGAGGCCTTGGCTCTGGTGTTGGCAATAAAGAAGTTTGAATGTTACCTCCAGTCTTGCCCACAAACAACCCTAGTCTTCACCGACCATAACCCACTCACGTTCATCCAAACCAACCAAGACCTCCAACCAGCGAATCCTCGCTGGGCTCTCCTCACCAGCCCTATAATCTACAAGTCCACGGCACATAAAAAGGGTCGATAACCTGATTGCAGACTCCTTATCGAGCTCCGAGTGGAAATGCAGCAGCTACTCTCCAGACGCACCAGGTGATCACCTCCTTCGCGCCCGCGCTACGAAGTCTTTGGAGGGTGTGCTGAACCCTCCACCCAGCACTTCTGGCTTACGCCATCTATTGTCCTGATCTGCCTACCCAGCACCACGAGCAACGCCATCTGGGGACGGGAACACGAAGTATGACTCGTCTTAGTTACCCCTCCGAGGTTTCCCTTCTCCCTATCCTGGTTGTTGCGTCACCTCCTCAAAGTCTTCTTTGTCAGCTCCAATTCGAGGAGAGAGGACTTGGCTCTGGGAAGTGACCACAGGATCATCTATCCTCTAAACCTACGTGCAGTGACTACCTACCGTCTTCTACAATACTCAGCCTTACTCGTCAGCCATCTCAGCTCCTCACTTAAGTACTAGTATCTTGTATTAATTTCCCCACGTCCACTTGCTTCGAGATTGTTTTATGTTTATTAATATGTATATACTGTTAATGTTTAGGTTAAGTTTGGTTAAGGGTAATTTATAAGCTGAATATTTTGTTAAGGGATTTATGGTACTCTATTATATACAACGAAAACTCGCATCCTTTGTCTACCCTTTTATAGTCCGATTGTCTTTGTTTTGTTTTTTATTGTTGTTACCTGTTGGGATCTGGTAGACGTATAACTATTCTAAATCCCCAACTCGTAACACCACATAGTGGTGTTTTCAGTTCACAGATCCCATATGGTCCGGACGACAGTTCACAGTTCCCACACGGTGCTGGTGTCAGTTCACAGATCCCATATGGTCCGGGCGACAGTTCACAGTTCCCACACGGTGCTGGTTTCAGTTCACAGATCCCATATGGTCCGGGCGACAGTTCACAGTTCCCACATGGTGCTGGTTTCAGTTCACCCATCCCATATGGTCCGGACGACAGTTCACTGTTCCCACATGGTGCTGGTTTCAGTTCACAGATCCCATATGGTCCGGGCGACAGTTCACAGTTCCTATATGATCCGGGCTACAGTTCACAGATCCCTTATGGTCCGGGCGACAGTTCACAGATCCCATATGGTCCGGGCGGAATTTCACAGTTCCCACCTGGTGCTGGCGGCAGTTCACAGTTCCCACATAGTGCTGGTTTCAGTTCATAGATCCCATATGGTCCGGGCGACAGTTCACAGTTCCCACATGGTGCTGGTTTCAGTTCACAGATTCTATATAGTCCGGGCGATAATTCACATTTCCCACATGGTGCTGGTTTCAGTTCACAGATCCCATTTGGTCCGGGCGACAGTTCACAGTTCCCACATGGTGCTGGTTTCAATTAACAGTTCCCACATGGTGCTGGATTTAGTTCACAGATCCCATATGGTCCTGGCGACAGTTCACAGTTCCCACTTGGTGCTGGTTTCACTTCACAGATCCCATAT
>NW_024714890.1:0-12128 GCF_018991925.1 Homarus americanus
GGGACTTTGTTTTACTCGATCAGGGGATATGTTATACTCGATCAGGGGACTTTGTTATACTCAACCTGGGGACTTTTTTTATACTCGATCAGGGGACTTTGTTATACTCGATCAGGGAACTTTGTTATACTCGATTAGGGGCCTTTGTTATACTCGATGAGGGGGCTTTGTCATACTCAATGAGGGGCCTTTGTTATACTCGATCAGGGGACTTTGTTATACTCGACCAGGGCACATTGTTATATGCGATCAGGGGACTTTTATACTCGATCAGAGGACTTTGTTATACTCGATCAGGGGATATGTTATACTCGAACACGGGACTTTGTTATGCTCAACCAGGGGACTTTGTTATACTCGATCAGGGGATATGTTATACTCGATCAGGGGACTTTGTTATACTCAACCTGGGGACTTTGTTATACTCGATCAGGGGACTTTGTTATACTGGATTAGGGGACTTTCTTATACTCGATCAGAGGACTTTCTTATACTCGACTAGGGGCCTTTGTTATACTCGATTAGAAAACTTTGTTATACTCCACCAGGAGGCTTTGTTATACTCGAACAGGGGACTTTGTTATACTCCACCAGGGACTTTTTTATACTCGATCAGGGGATATGTTATACTCGATCAGGGGACTTTGTTATACTCGATCAGGGGACTTTGTTATACTCGTCCTGGGTGCTTTCATATACTCGATCAGGGGAATTTGTTATACTCGATCAGGGGACTTTGTTATACTGGACCAGGGGACTTTGTTATACTCGATCAGGGAACTTTGTTATAAACGATCAGGGAACTTTGTTATACTTGTCCAGGGGGCTTTGTTATTCTTGATCAGGGGACTTTGTTATACTCGATCAGGAGACTTTGTCTTACTGGATAAGGGCCCTTTGCTATACTCGACCGGGGGACTTTGTTATAATCGATTAGGGGACTTTGTTATGCTCGATCTGGGGACTTTGTTATACTGGGCCAGGGGACTTTTTTATACTCGATCAGGGACTTTGTTATATTCGATCAGGGGACTTTGAAATGCTCGATCTGGGGACTTTGTTATACTGGGCCAGGAGACTTTGTTAAACTCGATCAGGGGACTTTGTTATACTGGACCAGGGGACTTTGTTATACTCGATCAGGAAACTTTGTTATAAACGATCAGAGAACTTTGTTATACTTGTCCATGGGACTTTGTTATACTCGATTAGGGGCCTTTGTTTTACTCGATGAGGGGGCTTTGTTATACTCGACCAGGATACTTTGCTATACTTGACCAGGGGACTTTGTCATACTCGATCACGTTATACACGGGGACTTTGTTATACTCGACCAGGGACTTTTTTATACTTGACCAATGGACTTTGTTATACTCGCTGAGGGCCCTTTGTTATACTCGATGAGGGGACTTTGTTATACTCGAGCAGGGGACTTTTCTATACTCGATCAGGGGACATTTTTATAGTCGACCAGAGGACTTTGTTAAATTCGATTCGGGGACTTTGTTATACTCGAACCAGGGGACTTTTTTATGCTTGACAAATGGACATTGTTATACTCCATGAGGGGCCTTTCTTATACTCGATCAGGGGACTTTGTTATACACGACCAGGGGACTTTGTTATACGCGATCAGGTGACTTTTTTATACTCGACCAGAGGACTTTGTTATACTCGATCAGGGGACTTTGCTATACTCAACCAGAGGACTTTGTTATACTCGATTAGGGGCCTTTGTTATACTTGGTGAGGGAGTTTTGTTATACTCGACCAGGGGACTTTGCTATACCCGACCAGGGGACTTTTTTATACTTGATCAGGGGACTTTTTTATACTTGATCAGGGGACTTTGTCATGCTCGATCAGTGGACTTTCCTATATTTGACCAATGGACTTTGGTATACTCGATGAGGGGTCTTTGTTATACTCGATCAGGGGACTTTGTTATACTCGACCAGGGGACTTTGTTATACTCGATCAGTGGACTTTGTTATACTCGACCAGGGGACTTTGTTATACTCGATCAGGGGACTTTGTTATACTCGATCAGGGGACTTTGTTATACTCGATAAGGGGACTTTGTTGTACTTGATTAGGGGACTTTGTTATACTCGATTAGGGGACTTTCGTATACTCGATCAGAGGACTTTGTTATACTCGACTAGGGGCCTTTGTTATACTCGATTATAAAACTTTGTTATACTCGACCAGGAGGCTTTGTTATACTCGATCAGGGGACTTTGTTATTCTCCATCAGGGACTTTTTTATACTCGATCAGGGGATATGTTATTCTCGATCAGAGGACTTTGTTATACTGGGCCAGGAGACTTTTTTGTACTCGATCAGGGGACTTTGTTATACTGGACCAGGGGACTTTTTTATACTCGATCAAGGGACTTTGTTGCACTCGATCACTGGTCTTTTGTTATACTCGATCAGAGGCCTTTGTTACACTAGATCAGGGGACTTGTTTATACTCTATTAGGGTCCTTTTTTGGACTCGATGAGGGGCCTTTGTTATACTCGATCAAGAGGCTTTGTTATACTTGATCAGGGGATTTTGCTATACTCCACCAGGGGACTTTGTTATACTCGAGCAGGGGACTTTTTTATACTTGACCAATGGACTTTGTTATACTAGATGAGGGCCCTTTGTTATACTCGATCAGGGGACTTTGCTATACTCGAGCAGGGGACTTTGTTATACTCGATCAGGGGACTTTTTTATTCTCGACCAGAGGACTTTGTTATATTCGATTAGGGGACTTAAGTATACTCGAACCAGGGGACTTATTTACACTTGACCAATGGGCCTTTGTTATAGTCGATCAGGGGACTTTGTTATACACGACCAGAAGACTTTGTTATACTCGATCAGGGGATATGTCATACTCGATCAAGCGACTTTGTTAAACTCAACCAGAGGACTTTGTTATACTCGATCAGGGGACTTGGTTATACTCAATCAGGGGACTTTGTTATACTCGATTAGGGGCCTTTGTTATACTTGATGAAGGGGTTTTGTTATACTCGACCAGGGGACTTTGCTATACTCGACCAGGGGACTTTGTTATACTCGATCAGGGGACTTTGTTATACTCGACCAGGGGACTTTTTTATACTTGATCAGTGGACTTTGTCATACTCGATCAGTGGACTTTCCTATATTTGACCGATGGACTTTGCTATACTCGATGAGGGGTCTTTGTTAATCTCGATCAGGGGACTTTGTTATACTCGACCAGGGGACTTTGTTATTCTCGATCAGGGGACTTTGTCATACTCGACCAGAGGACTTTGTTATACTCGATCAGGGGATATGTTATACTCGATGAGGGGTCTTTGTTATACTCGATCAGGGGACTTTGTTATACTTCATTCGGGGACTTTGTTATACTTGATCAGGGGACTTTGTTATACTTGTTCAGAGGACTTTGTTATACTCGACCAGGGGCCTTTGTTATGCTCGATTAGAAAACTTTGTTATACTCGACCAGGGGACTTTGCTATACTCCACCAGGGACTTGTTATACTCGATCAGGAGATATGTTATACTCGATCAGGGGACTTTGTTATACTCGGTTCAGGGGACTTTGTTATACTCGTCCAGGGGGCTTTGTTATACTAGGATCAGAGGACTTTGTTATACTCGATGAGGGGACTTTGTCTTACTCGATTAGGGCCCCTTGTTATACTCGACCCGGGGACTTTGTTATTATCGATTAGGGGACTTTGTTAAACTGGGCCAGGAGACGTTGTTATTCTCGATCAGGGGACATGTATACTCGATCAGGGGACTTTGTAATACTGGAGCAGGGGACTTTGTTATACTCGATCAGGGGACTTTGCTATACTCGATCAGGGGGACTTTGTCTTACTCGATCAGGGCCCTTTGCTATACTCGACCGGGGGACTTTGTTATAATCATTAGGGGTCTTTGGTATGCTCGATCAATGGACTTTGTTATTCTGGGCAAGGGGACTTTTTTATACTCGATCAGGGGACTTTGTTACACTAGCCCAGTGGACATTTTCATACTCGATTAGGGGACTTTGTTATACTCGATCAGGGGACTTGTGTTACACTCGATCAGGGGACTTTGTTATACTCGACCAGGGGCCATTGTTATACTCGATTAGGGGACTTTGTTATACTCGATAAGTGGAATTTGTTATACTCGATAAGGGGAATTTGTTATACTCGATAAGGGAACTTTGTAAGACTCGAACAGGGGACTTTGTTATACTCGACCAGGGAACTTTGTTATACTCGATTAGGCGGCTTTGTTATACTCGATAAGGGGACTTTGTTATACTCGACCAGGGAACTTTTTTATACTTGACCAATGGACTTTGTTATACTCGATGAGGGACCTTTGTTATACTCGATGAAGGGACTTTGTTATACTCAATCAGGGGAAATGTTATACTTGATCAGGGGACTTTGTTATACTCAACCAGGGGACTTTGTATTACTCGCTCAGGGGACTTTGTTATACTGGACAAGGGGACTTTGTTATACTCGATCAGGGGACTTTGTTATACGCGACCAGGGAACTTTTTATATACTTGACCAATGGACTTTGTTATACTCGATGGGGACCTTTGTTATACTCGATGAAGGGACTTTTTTATACTCGACAGGGGACTTTGTTATACTCGATCAGGGGACTTTTTTATACTCGACCAAAGGAATTTGTTATACTCAATCACGGGATATGTTATACTTGATCAGGGGACTTTGTTATACTCAACCAAGGGATTTTGTTATACTCGATCAGGGGACTTTGTTATACTGGACGAGGGGACTTTGTTATAATCGATCAGGGGAATTTGTTATACTCGATCAGGGAACTGTGTTATACTCATCCAGCGGGCTTTGTTATACTCGATCAGGGGACTTTGTTATACTCGATCAGGGGACTTTGCCTTCCTCGATCAGGGCCCTTTGCTATACTCGACCGGGGGCCTTTGTTATAACCGATCAGGGGACTTTGGTATGCTCGATCTAGGGACTTTGTTATACTGGGCCAGGGGACTTTTTTATACTCGATCAGGGGACTTTGTTATACTCGATCAGGGGACTTTTGTTACACTCGATCAGGGAACTTTTGTTACACTCGATCAGGGGACTTTGTTATATTCGACGAGGGGCCTTTGTTATACTCGATTAGTGGACTTTGTTATTCTCGATAAGGGTAGTTTGTTAGACTCGATCAGGGGACTTTGCAATACTGGTAAAGGGGACTTTGTTATACTCGATTAGGGGACTTTGTTATACTCGATTAGGGGACTTTGTTATACTCGACCAGGGAACTTTTTTATACTTGACCAATGGACTTTGATATACTCGTTGAGGGGCCTTTGTTATACTAGATGAGGGGACTTTGTTATACTCGAACAGGGGACTTTTTTATACTCGACCAGAGGACTTTGTTATACTCAATCAGGGATATGTTATACTTGATCAGGTGCCTTTGTTATACTCGATGAAGGGACTTTGTTATACTCGTCCAGGGTCTTTGTTATACTCGATCAAGGGACTTTGTTATACTCAATCAGGGGACTTTGTTATACTCAATCAGGTGATATGTTATACTTGATCAGGGGACTATGTTGTACTCAACCAGGGGACTTTGTTATACTCGAATAGGGGACTTTGTTATACTGGACCAGGGGAATTTGTTATGATCGATCAGGGGACTTTGTTATACTCGATCAGGGAACTTTGTTATACTCATCGAGCGGGCTTTGTTATACACGATCAGGGGACTTTGTTATACTCGACCAGGGGACTTTTTTATACTTGACCAATGGACTTTGTTATATTCGATGAGGGCCCTTTGTTATACTCGATTAGGGGACTTTGTTATACTCGAGCAGGGGACTTTGTTATACTCGATCAGGGGACTTTTTTATACTCGAACAGAGGACTTTGTTATACTCGATTAGGGGACTTTGTTATACTCGACCAGGGGACTTTTTTGTACTTGTTAAATGGACTTTGTTGTATTCAATGAGGGGCCTTTGTTATACTCGTTCAGGGGACTTTGTTATACACGACCGGGGGACTTGGTTATACGCGATCAGTGATCTTTTTTATTTCTCGACCAGTGGACTTTGTTATACTCGATCAGGGGATATGTTATACTCGATCAGGGGACTTTGTTGTACTCAACCAGAGGACTTTGTTATACTCGACTAGGGGCCTTTGTTATACTCGATGAGGGGGCTTTGTTATACTCGACCAGGGGACTTTGCTATACTCGACCATGGGACTTTGTTATACTCGACCAGTGGACTAAGTTATACTCGATCATGGGATATGTTATACTCGATCAGGGGACTTTTTTATACTCAATCAGGGGACTTTGTTATACTTGAACAAGGGATATGTTATACTCGATCAGGGGACTTTGTTATACTCAACCAGGGAACTTTGTTATACTCGATTAGGGGCCTTTGTTATACTAGTTGAGGGGGCTTTGTTTTACTCGACCAGGGGACTTTGCTATACTCGACCAGGGGACTTTGTCATACTCGATCAGGGGACTTTGTTATACTCGACCAGGAGACTTTTTTATAATTGATCAGGGGAATTTGTCATACTCGACCAGAAGCCTTTGTTATACTCGATCGGGGGACTTTGTTACACTCGATCAGTGGACTTTCCTATATTTGACCAATGGTCTTTGCTATACTCGATGAGGGACCTTTGTTATACTCGATTAGGGGACTTTTTATACTCGACCAGGGGACTTTCTTATACTCGATCAGGGTACTTTGTTATACTCGACCAGAGGACTTTGTTATACTCGATCTGGGGACTTTGTAATACTGGGCCAGGGGACTTTTTTATACTTGATCAGGGGACTTTGTTATATTCGATCAGGGGACTTTGAAATGCTCGATCTGGGGACTTTGTTTTACTGGGCCAGGAGACATTGTTAAACTCGATCAGGGGACTTTGTTATACTGGACCAGGGGACTTTGTTATACTCGATCAGGAAACTTTGTTATAAACGATCAGAGAACTTTGTTATACTTGTCCAGGGGGCTTTGTTATACTTGATCAGGGGACTTTGTTATACTCGATCAGGAGACTTTGTCTTACTGGATCAGGGCCCTTTGCTATACTCGACCGGAGGACTTTGTTATAATCGATCATGGGACTTTGTTATGCTCGATCTGGGGACTTTGTTATACTGGGCCAGGGGACTTTTTTATTCTCGAAGAGAGGACTTTGTTATACTGGACCTGGGGACTTTTTTATACTCGATCAGGGGACTTTTGTTATACTCGATCAGGGGACTTTGTTATACTCAACCTGGGGACTTTGTTATACTCGATCAGGGGACTTTGTTATACTCGATCAGGGAACTTTGTTATACTCGATTAGGGGCCTTTGTTATACTCGATGAGGGGGCTTTGTCATACTCAATGAGGGGCCTTTGTTATACTCGATCAGGGGACTTTGTTATACTCGACCAGGGCACTTTGTTATATGCGATCAGGGGACTTTTTTATACTCGATCAGAGGACTTTGTTATACTCGATCAGAGATATATTATGTCCTGAACACAGGACTTTGTTATAATATGCTCCAACCAGGGGGACTTTGTTATATACTCTCGATCAAGGGACTTTCATATACTCGATCAGGGGACTTTTGTTATACTCGATCAGGGGACTTTGTTATACTCGACCAGGGATATTTGTTATACTCGATTATGGGATTTTGTTACACTCAATAAGGGGACTTTGTTATACTTGATAAGGGGAATTTGTTATACTCGATAAGGGGACTTTGTTATACTCGATGAGGGGACTTTGTTATACTCAATGAGGGGCCTTTGTTACACCCGAGCAGGGGACTTTGTTATACTCGATTATGGGCCTTTGTTTTACTCGATGAGGGGCCTTTGTTATACTCGACCAGGGGACTTTGCTATACTTGACCAGGGGACTTTGTCATACTCGATCAGGGGACTTTGTTATACTCGACCAGGAGACTTTTTTATACTTGATCAGGGGAGTTTGTCATACTCAACCGGAGGCCTTTCTTAAACTCGATCGGGGGAACTTTGTTATAGTCGATCAGTGGACTTTCCTATATTTGACCAATGGACTTTGCTATACTCGATGAGGGGCCTTTGTTATACTCGATTAGGGGACTTTGTTATACTCGACCAGGGGACTTTGTTATATTCGATCAGGGTATTTTGCAAAATCGACCACAGGACTTTGTTATACTCGATGAGGGGCCTTTGTTATACTCGATCAGGGGACTTTGTTATACTCGACGAGGGGACTTTGTTATATTCGATGAGGCGGCTTTGTTATACTCGATCAGGGGACTTTGTTTTACTCGATGAGGGGCCTTTGTTATACTCGATCAGGGGCCTTTGTTATACTAGATGAGGGGACTTTGTTATACTCGCTTAGGGGCCTTTTTTGGACTTGATCAGGGGCCTTTGTTATACTCGATCAGGGGACTTTTTTATACTCGACCAGAGGACTTTGTTATACTTGAACAAGGGATATGTTATACTCGATCAGGGGACTTTGTTATACTCAACCAGGAGACTTTGTTATACTCGATCAGGGGACTTTGTAATTCTCGATCAGGGAACTTTGTTATACTCGATTAGGGGCCTTTGTTATACTCGATGAGGGGGCTTTGTTATACTCGACCATGGGACTTTGCTATACTCGACCAGGGGACTTTGTCATACTTGATCAGGGGACTTTGTTATGCTCAACCAGGGGACATTGTTATACTCGACCAGGGGACTTTTTATACTTGACCAATGGCCTTTGTTATACTCAATGAGGGGCCTTTGTTATGCTCGATCAGGGGACTTTGTTATACTCGACCAGAGGACTTTGTTATACGCGATCAGGGGACTTTTTTATACTCGACCAGAGTACTTTCTTAAACTCGATCAGGGGATATGTTATACTCGATCAGGAGACTTTGTTATGCTCAACCAGGGGACTTTGTTATACTCGATCAGGGGACTTTGTTATACTCGATCAGGGGACTTTGTTATACTCGATCAGGGGACTTTTTTATACTTGACCAATGGACTTTGTTATACTCGATGAGGGGCCTTTGTTATACTCGAGCATGGGACTTTGTTATATTCGACCAGGGGACTTTGTTATACTCGATCAGGGGACTTTTTTATACTCGACCAGAGTACTTTGTTATACCCTATCAGGGGACTTTGTTATACTCTACCAGGGGACTTTTTATACTTGACCAATGGCCTTTGTTATACTCAATGAGGGGCCTTTGTTATACTCGATCAGGGGACTTTGTTATACTCGACCAGGGCACTTTGTTATATGCGATCAGGGGACTTTTTTATACTCGATCAGAGGACTTTGTTATACTCGATCAGGGGATATGTTATACTCGAACACGGGACTTTGTTATGCTCAACCAGGGGACTTTGTTATACTCGATCAGGGGATATTTATACTCGATCAGGGGACTTTGTTATACTCAGCACAAGGGACTTTGTTATACTCGATCAGGGGACTTTGTTATACTCGATTAGGGGCCTTTGTTATACTCGATGAGGGGGCTTTGTCATACTCAATGAGGGGCCTTTGTTATACTCGATCAGGGGATTTTGTTATACCCGACCAGGGCACTTTGTTATATGCGATCAGGGGACTTTTTTATACTCGATCAATGGACTTTGTTATACTCGATCAGGGGATATGTTATACTCGAACACGGGACTTTGTTATGCTCAACCAGGGGACTTTTTTATACTCGATCAGGGGATATGTTATACTCGATCAGGGGACTTTGTTATACTCAACCTGGGGACTTTGTTATACTCGATCAGGGGACTTTGTTATACTCGATTAGGGGACTTTCTTATACTCGATCAGAGGACTTTCTTATACTCGACTAGGGGCCTTTGTTATACTCGATTAGAAAACTTTGTTATACTCGACCAGGAGGCTTTGTTATACTCGATCAGGGGACTTTGTTATACTAGGGACTTTTCATATACTCGATCAGGGGACTTTGTTATACTCGATCAGGGGACTTTGTTATACTGGACCAGGGGACTTTGTTATACTCGATCAGGGAACTTTGTTATAAACGATCAGGGAACTTTGTTATACTTGTCCATGGGGCTTTGTTATTCTTGATCAGGGGACTTTGTTATACTCGATCAGGAGACTTTGTCTTACTGGATCAAGGCCCTTTGCTATACTCGACCGGGGGACTTTGTTATAATCGATCAGGGGACTTTGTTATGCTCGATCTGGGGACTTTGTAATACTGGGCCAGGGGACTTTTTTATAATCGATCAGGGGACTTTGTTATATTCGATCAGGGGACTTTGAAATGCTCGATCTGGGGACTTTGTTTTACTGGGCCAGGGGACTTTGTTATACTGGACCAGGGGACTTTGTTATACTCGATCAGGGAACTTTGTTATAAACGATCAGAGAACTTTGTTATACTTGTCCAGGTGGCTTTGTTATACTTGATCAGGGGACTTTGTTATACTCGATCAGGAGACTTTGTCTTACTGGATCAGGGCCCTTTGCTATACTCGACCGGGGGACTTTGTTATAATCGATCAGGGGACTTTGTTATGCTCGATCTGGGGACTTTGTTATACTGGGCCAGGGGACTTTTTTATTCTCGAAGAGAGGACTTTGTTATACTGGACCTGGGGACATTTTTATACTCGATCAGGGGACTTTTGTTATACTCGATCAGGGGACTTTGTTATACTCGACCAGGGACATTTGTTATACTCGATTATGGGATTTTGTTACACTCAATAAGGGGACTTAATTATACTTGATAAGGGGAACTTGTTATACTCGATAAGGGGACTTTGTTATACTCGATGAGGGGACTTTGTTATACTCAATGAGGGGCCTTTGTTACACTCGATCAGGGGACTTTGTTATACTCGATTAGGGGCCTTTGTTTTACTCGATGAGGGGGCTTTGTTATACTCGACCAGGGGACTTTGCTATACTTGACCAGGGGACTTTGTCATACTCGATCAGGGGACTTTGTTATACTCGACCAGGAGACTTTTTTATACTTGATCAGGGGAGTTTGTCATACTCAACCAGAGGCCTTTCTTATACTCGATCGGGGGACTTTGTTATACTCGAACAGGGGCCTTTGTTATAGTAGATGAGGGGACTTTGTTATACTCGCTTGGGGCCTTTTTAGACGATCCAGGGCCTTTGTTATACTCGATCAGGGGACTTTTTTATACTCGACCAGAGGACCTTGTTATACTTGAACAAGGGATATGTTATACTCGATCAGGGGACTTTGTTATACTCAACCAGGAGACTTTGTTATACTCGATCAGGGGACTTTGTTATTCTCGATCAGGAAACTTTGTTATACTCGATTAGGGGCCTTTATTATATTCGATGAGGGGGCTTTGTTATACTCGACCATGGGACTTTGCTATACTCGACCAGGGGACTTTGTCATACTCGATAAGGGGACTTTGTTATGCTCAACCAGGGGACATTGTTATACTCGACCAGGGGACTTTTTATACTTGACCAATGGCCTTTGTTATACTCAATGAGGGGCCTTTGTTATACACGATCAGGGGACTTTGCTATACTCGACCAGAGGACTTTGTTATACGCGATCAGGGGACTTTTTTATACTCGACCAGAGTACTTTCTTATACTCGATCAGGGGATATGTTATACTCGATCAGGAGACTTTGTTATGCTCAACCAGGGGACTTTGTTATACTCGAACAGGGGACTTTGTTATCCTCGATCAGGGGACTTTTTTATACTTGACCAATGGACTTTGTTATACTCGATGAGGAGCCTTTGTTATACTCGAGCAGGGGACTTTGTTATATTCGACCAGGGGACTTTGTTATACTCAATCAGGTGACTTTTTTATACTCGACCAGAGTACTTTGTTATACCATATCAGGGGACTTTGTTATACTCTACCAGGGGACTTTTTATACTTGACCAATGGCCTTTGTTATACTCAATGAGGGGCCTTTGTTATACTCAATCAGGGGACTTTGTTATACTCGACTAGGGCACTTTGTTATATGCGATCAGGGGACTTTTTTATACTCGATCAG
>NW_024714891.1:0-12966 GCF_018991925.1 Homarus americanus
CTCCCTCACCTTAAGGTCACCTCTAATATTTCTCCGTCATCTTAAGGTCACCTCTAATATTTCTCCCTCATCTTAAGGTTACCTCTAACATTTCTCCCTCATCTTTAGGTTACCTATAATATTTCTCCCTCATCATATGGTCACCTCTAATATCTCTCCTCCCTCACCTTAAGGTCACCACTAATTTTCCTCTGTCGTCTTAAGGTAACCTCTAATATTTCTCCGTCATCTTAAGTTCACCTCTAATATTTCTCCATCATCTTAAGGTCACCTCTAATATTTCTCCCTCATCTTAAGGTTACCTCTAATATTTCTCCGTCATCTTCAGGTCACCTCTAATAACTCTCCTCCCTCACCTTAAGGTTACCTCTAATATTTCTTCCTCATGTTAAGTTCACCTTTAACATTTCTCCCTCATGTTAAGGTCTCCTCATATATTTCTCCTTCACCTTAAGGTCACCTCTAATATTTCTCCATCATCTTAAGGTCACCTCTAGTATTTCTCCCTTATCTTAAGGTCACCACTAATATTCTCCCTCATCTTAAGGTCAACTTAATATTTCTCCCTCATCTTAAGGTCACCTCTAATATTTCTCCCTCATCTTAAGGTCACCTCTAATATTTCTCCCTCACCTTAAGGTCACCTCAAATATTCCTCCCTCACCTTAAGGTCACCTCAAATATTTCTCCCTCATCTTAAGGTCACCTCTAATATTTCTCCCTCATCTTAAGGTCACCTCTAATATTTCTCCCTCATCTTAAGGTCACCTCAATTATTTCTCCTTCATGTTAAGGTCACCTCTAATATTTCTCCCTGATCTTAAGGGTACCTCTAATATTTTCCCTGATCTTAAGGTCACCTCTAATATTTCTCCCTCATCTTAAGGTCACCTCTAATATTCCTCCCTCACCTTAAGGTCACCTCAAATATTTCTCCCTCATCTTAAGGTCTCCTCTAATATTTCTCCCTCACCTTAAGGTCACCTCTAATATTTCTCCCTCATCTTAAGGTCACCTCAAATATTTCTCCTTCATGTTAAGGTCACCTCTAATATTTCTCCCTGATCTTAAGGTTACATCTAATATTTCTCCCTGATCTTAAGGTCACCTCTAATATTTCTCCCTCATCTTAAGGTCACCTCTAATATCTCTCCTCCCTCACTTTAAGGTCACCTCTAATATTTCTCCGTCATCTTCAGGTCACCTCTAATACTTCTCCCTCATCTTAAGGCCACCACTAATATTTTTCCCAAATCTTAAGGTCACGTCTAATATTTCTCCGTCATCTTAAGGTCACCTCTAATATTTCTCTCCCATCTTAAGGTTACCTCTAATATTTATCCGTCATCTTCAGGTCACCTCTAATATCTCTCCTCCCTCACCTTAAGGTCACCTCTAATATTTCTCCGTCATCTTAAGGTCACCTCTAATATTTCTCCCTCATCTTAAGGTTACCTCTAATATTTCTCCCTCATCTTTAGGTTACCTATAATATTTCTCCCTCATCTTAAGGTTACCTCTAATATTTCTCCCTCATCTTAAGGTCTCCACTAATATTTTTCCCTCATCATAAGGTCACCTCTAATATCTCTCCTCCCTCACCTTAAGGTCACCTCTAATATTTCTCCGTCATCTTAAGGTCACCTCTAATATTTCTCCCTCATCTTAAGGTTACCTCGAATATTTCTCCCTCATCTTAAAGTTACCTCTAATATTTCTCCCTCATTTTAAGGTTACCTCTAATATTTCTCCCTCACCTTAACGTCACCTCTAATATTTCTCCGTCATCTTAAGGTCACCTCTAATATTTCTCCCTCATCTTAAGGTCACCACAAATATTTCTCTGTCATCTTGAGGTCACCTCTAATAATTCTCCCTCATCTTAATATCACCTCTCATATTTCTCCGTCATCTTAAGGTCACCTCTATTATTTCTCCCTCATCTTAATATCACCTCTCATATTTCTCTGTCATCTTAAGGTCACCTCTATTATTTCTCCCTCATCTTAAGGTTACCTCTAATATTTCTCCGTCATCTTCAGGTCACCTCTAATATCTCTCCTCCCTTACCTTAAGGTCACCTCTAATATTTCTCCCTCATCTTAAGGTTACCTCTCATATTTCTCCGTCATCTTCAGGTCACCTCTAATATCTCTCCTCCCTCACCTTAAAGTCACCTTTAATATTTCTCCCTCATCTTAAGGTTACTTCTCATATTTCTCTGTCATCTTCAGGTCACCTCTAATATCTCTCCTCCTTCACCTTAAGGTCACCTCTTATATTTCTCTGTCATCTTAAGGTCACCTCTAATATTTCTCCCTCATCTTAAGGTTACCTCTAATTTTTCTCCGTCATCATCAGGTCACCTCTAATATTTCTCCCTCACCTTTAGGCCACCTCTAATATTTCTCCTCATCTAAGTTCACCTCTAATATTTCTCCCGTCATCATCAGAGTCACCTCTAATATTTCCCTCATCTTAGGTACCTCTATCTTCTCTCCCCTCATATTACGTCACCTCTAAAATTCCTCCCCTCATCTTAAGTCACCTTTATCTTCTTCTCCTCATATTAAGTCACCTCTAACCTTCTCCCCTCATCCTTAAAGTCACCTCTGTCTTCTCCATCATCTTCAGTACACCTCTATGCTCTCTCCTCCCCTCATGTTAAGAGGTACCTTTATATTTCTCCATCATCTTCATGTCACCTCTAATGTCTCCCTCCCTCATCTTAAAATTTACCTCTATATTTCTCCCTCATCTTAAGGTCACCTCTAATATTTCTCCGTCATCTTCAGGTCACCTCTAACATTTCTCCCTCACCTTAAGGTTACCTGTAATATTTCTCCCTCATCTTGAGGTCACCTCTAATATCTCTCCTCCCTCACCTTAAGGTCACCTCAAATATTTCTCCCTCACCTTAAGGTTACCTCTAATATTTCTCCCTAATCTTAAGGTCACCTCTAATATCTCTCCTCCTTCACTTTAAGGTCACCTCTAATATTTCTCCGTCATCTTCAGGTCATCTCTTATATTTCTCCCTCATCTTAAGGTCACCTCTAATATTTCTCCCTCATCTTAAGGTCACCTCTAATATCTCTTCTCCCTCACCTTAAGGTCACCTCTAATATTTCTCCGTCATCTTCAGGTCACCTCTAATATTTCTCCCTCATCTTAAGGTCACCACTAATATTTTTCCCTCATCTTAAGGTCACCTCTAATAACTCTCCTCCCTCACCTTAAGGTCACCACTAATATTTCACCGTCATCTTAAGATCACCTCTAATATTTCTCCCTCATCTTAAGGTTACCTCTAATATTTCTCCCTCATCTTAAGGTCACCTCTAATATCTCTCCTCCCTCACCTTAAGGTCACCTCTAATATTTCTCCGTCATCTTCAGGTCACCTCTAATATTTCTCCCTCATCTTAAGGTCAGCACTAATATTTTTCCCTCATCTTAAGGTCACCTCTAATATCTCTCCTCCCTCACCTTAAGGTCACCAATAATATTTCTCCGTCATCTTAAGATCACCTCTAATATTTCTCCCTCATCTTAAGGTTACCTCAAATATTTCTCCCTCATCTTAAGGTCACCACTAATATTTCTCCCTTATCTTAAGGTCACCTCTAATATCTCTCCTCCCTCACCTTAAGGTAACCTCTAATATTTCTCCGTCATCTTAAGGTCACCTCTTATATTTTTCCCTCATCTTAAGGTCACCACTAATATATCTCCGTCATCTTCAGGTCACCTCTAATATCTCTCCTCCCTCACCTTAAGGTCACCTCTAATATTTCTCCGTCATCTTAAGTTCACCTCTAATATATCTACGTCATCTTAAGGTCACCTCTAATATTTCTCCCTCATCTTAATATCACCTCTCATATTTCTCCGTCATCTTAAGGTCACCTCTATTATTTCTCCCTCATCTTAAGGTTACCTCTAATATTTCTCCGTCACCTTCAGGTCACCTCTAATATCTCACCTCCCTCACCTTAAAGTCACCTCTAATATTTCTCCCTCATCTTAAGGTTACTTCTCATATTTCTCCGTCATCTTCAGGTCACCTCTAATATCTCTCCTCCTTCACCTTAAGGTCATCTCTAATATTTCTCTGTCATCTTAAGGTCACCTCTAATATTTCTCCCTCATCTTAAGGTTGCCTCTAATATTTCTCCGTCATCATCAGGTCACCTCTAATATTTCTCCGTCAACTTTAGGCCACCTCTAATATCTCTCCCTCATCTTAAGTTCACCTCTAATATTTCTCCGTCATCATCAGGTCACCTCTAATATTTCTCCCTCATCTTAAGGTCACGTCTAATATTTCTCCCTCATGTTAAGGTGACCTCTAAAATTCCTCCCTCATCTTAAGGTCACCTTTAATATTTCTTCCTCATGTTAAGGTCACCTCTAACATTTCTCCCTCATCTTAAGGTCACCTCTAATATTTCTCCATCATCTTCAGGTCACCTCTAATATCTCTCCTCCCTCATCTTAAGGTTACCTCTAATATTTCTCCCTCATCTTAAGGTCACCTCTAATATTTCTCCATCATCTTCAGGTCACCTCTAACATTTATCCCTCACCTTAAGGTTACCTGTAATATTTCTCCCTCATCTTGAGGTCACCTCTAATATCTCTCCTCCCTCACCTTAAGGTCACCTCAAATATTTCTCCCTCACCTTAAGGTTACCTCTAATATTTCTCCCTTATCTTAAGGTCACCTCTAATATCTCTCCTCCCTCACCTTAAGGTCACCTCAAATATTTCTCCGTCATCTTCAGGTCACCTCTAATATTTCTCCCTCATCTTAAGGTCACCTCTAATATTTCTCCCTCATCTTAAGGTTACCTCTAATATTTCTCCCTCATCTTTAGGTTACCTATAATATTTCTCCCTCATCTTAAGGTTACCTCTAATATTTCTCCCTCATCTTAAGGTCTCCACTAATATTTTTCCCTCATCATAAGGTCACCTCTAATATCTCTCCTCCCTCACCTTAAGGTCACCTCTAATATTTCTCCGTCATCTTAAGGTCACCTCTAATATTTCTCCCTCATCTTAAGGTTACCTCTAATATTTCTCCCTCATCTTAAAGTTACCTCTAATATTTCTCCCTCATTTTAAGGTTACCTCTAATATTTCTCCCTCACCTTAACGTCACCTCTAATATTTCTCCGTCATCTTAAGGTCACCTCTAATATTTCTCCCTCATCTTAAGGTCACCACAAATATTTCTCTGTCATCTTGAGGTCACCTCTAATAATTCTCCCTCATCTTAATATCACCTCTCATATTTCTCCGTCATCTTAAGGTCACCTCTATTATTTCTCCCTCATTTAATATCCCTCTCATATTCTCCGTCATCTTAAGGTCACCTCTATTATTTCTCCCTCATCTTAAGGTTACCTCTAATATTTCTCCGTCATCTTCAGGTCACCTCTAATATCTCTCCTCCCTTACCTTAAGGTCACCTCTAATATTTCTCCCTCATCTTAAGGTTACCTCTCATATTTCTCCGTCATCTTCAGGTCACCTCTAATATCTCTCCTCCCTCACCTTAAAGTCACCTTTAATATTTCTCCCTCATCTTAAGGTTACTTTTCATATTTCTCCGTCATCTTCAGGTCACCTCTAATATCTCTCCTCCTTCACCTTAAGGTCACCTCTAATATTTCTCTGTCATCTTAAGGTCACCTCTAATATTTCTCCCTCATCTTAAGGTTACCTCTAATTTTTCTCCGTCATCATCAGGTCACCTCTAATATTTCTCCCTCACCTTTAGGCCACCTCTAATATTTCTCCCTCATCTTAAGTTCACCTCTAATATTTCTCCGTCATCATCAGGTCACCTCTAATATTTCTCCCTCATCTTAAGGTTACCTCTAATATTTCTCCCTCATGTTAAGGTCACCTCTAAAATTCCTCCCTCATCTTAAGGTCACCTTTAATATTTCTTCCTCATGTTAAGGTCACCTCTAACATTTCTCCCTCATCTTAAGGTCACCTCTAATATTTCTCCATCATCTTCAGGTCACCTCTAATATCTCTCCTCCCTCATGTTAAGGTTACCTTTAATATTTCTCCGTCATCTTCATGTCACCTCTAATATCTCTCCTCCCTCATCTTAAGGTTACCTCTAATATTTCTCCCTCATCTTAAGGTCACCTCTAATATTTCTCCGTCACCTTCAGGTCACCTCTAACATTTCTCCCTCACCTTAAGGTTACCTGTAATATTTCTCCCTCATCTTGAGGTCACCTCTAATATCTCTCCTCCCTCACCTTAAGGTCACCTCAAATATTTCTCCCTCACCTTAAGGTTACCTCTAATATTTCTCCCTAATCTTAAGGTCACCTCTAATATCTCTCCTCCTTCACTTTAAGGTCACCTCTAATATTTCTCCGTCATCTTCAGGTCATCTCTTATATTTCTCCCTCATCTTAAGGTCACCTCTAATATTTCTCCCTCATCTTAAGGTCACCTCTAATATCTCTTCTCCCTCACCTTAAGGTCACCTCTAATATTTCTCCGTCATCTTCAGGTCACCTCTAATATTTCTCCCTCATCTTAAGGTCACCACTAATATTTTTCCCTCATCTTAAGGTCACCTCTAATAACTCTCCTCCCTCACCTTAAGGTCACCACTAATATTTCACCGTCATCTTAAGATCACCTCTAATATTTCTCCCTCATCTTAAGGTTACCTCTAATATTTCTCCCTCATCTTAAGGTCACCTCTAATATCTCTCCTCCCTCACCTTAAGGTCACCTCTAATATTTCTCCGTCATCTTCAGGTCACCTCTAATATTTCTCCCTCATCTTAAGGTCAGCACTAATATTTTTCCCTCATCTTAAGGTCACCTCTAATATCTCTCCTCCCTCACCTTAAGGTCACCAATAATATTTCTCCGTCATCTTAAGATCACCTCTAATATTTCTCCCTCATCTTAAGGTTACCTCTAATATTTCTCCCTCATCTTAAGGTCACCACTAATATTTCTCCCTTATCTTAAGGTCACCTCTAATATCTCTCCTCCCTCACCTTAAGGTAACCTCTAATATTTCTCCGTCATCTTAAGGTCACCTCTTATATTTTTCCCTCATCTTAAGGTCACCACTAATATATCTCCGTCATCTTCAGGTCACCTCTAATATCTCTCCTCCCTCACCTTAAGGTCACCTCTAATATTTCTCCGTCATCTTAAGTTCACCTCTAATATTTCTCCGTCATCTTAAGGTCACCTCTAATATTTCTCCCTCATCTTAATATCACCTCTCATATTTCTCCGTCATCTTAAGGTCACCTCTATTATTTCTCCCTCATCTTAAGGTTACCTCTAATATTTCTCCGTCATCTTCAGGTCACATCTAATATCTCTCCTCCTTCACCTTAAAGTCACCTCTAATATTTCTCCCTCATCTTAAGGTTACTTCTCATACTTCTCCGTCATCTTCAGGTCACCTCTAATATCTCTCCTCCTTCACCTTAAGGTCACCTCTAATATTTCTCTGTCATCTTAAGGTCACCTCTAATATTTCTCCCTCATCTTAAGGTTACCTTTAATATTTCTCCGTCATCATCAGGTCACCTCTAATATTTCTCCGTCAACTTTAGGCCACCTCTAATATCTCTCCCTCATCTTAAGTTCACCTCTAATATTTCTCCGTCATCATCAGGTCACCTCTAATATTTCTCCCTCATCTTAAGGTCACGTCTAATATTTCTCCCTCATGTTAAGGTCACCTCTAAAATTCCTCCCTCATCTTAAGGTCACCTTTAATATTTCTTCCTCATGTTAAGGTCACCTCTAACATTTCTCCCTCATCTTAAGGTCACCTCTAATATTTCTCCATCATCTTCAGGTCAACTCTAATATCTCTCCTCCCTCATCTTAAGGTTACCTCTAATATTTCTCCCTCATCTTAAGGTCACCTCTAATATTTCTCCGTCATCTTCAGGTGCCTCCCTTAAGATTTATTTCTCTCATCTTGGTCACCTCCTATGTCTCTCTCCTCTTGTCACCTCAAATATTTCTCCCTCACCTTAAAGTTACCTCTAATATTTCTCCCTTATCTTAAGGTCACCTCTAATATCTCTCCTCCCTCACCTTAAGGTCACCTCAAATATTTCTCCGTCATCTTCAGGTCACCTCTAATATTTCTCCCTAATCTTAAGTTCACCTCTAATATTTCTCCCTCATCTTAAGGTTACCTCTAATATTTCTCCCTCATCTTAAGGTCACCTCTAATATCTCTTCTCCCTCACCTTAAGGTCACCTCTAATATTTCTCTGTCATCTTCAGGTCACCTCTAATATTTCTCCCTCATCTTAAGGTCACCACTAATATTTTTCCCTCATCTTAAGGTCACCTCTAATATCTCTCCTCCCTCTCCTTAAGGTCACCACTAATATTTCTCCGTCATTTTAAGATCACCTCTAATATTTCTACCTCATCTTAAGGGTTACCTCTAATATTTCTTCCTCATCTTAAGGTTACATCTAATATTTCTCCCTCATCATAAGGTCACCACTAATATTTCTCCCTTACCGTAAGGTCACCTCTAATATCTCTCCTCCCTCACCTTAAGGCCACCTCTAATATTTCACCGTCATCTTAAGGTCACCTCTAATATTTCTCCCTCATCTTAAGGTCACCACTAATATATCTCCGTCATCTAATATTTCTCCCTCACCTTAAGGTTACCTCTAATATTTCTCCCTAATCTTAAGGTCACCTCTAATATCTCTCCTCCCTCACCTTAAGGTCACCTCTAATATTTCTCTGTCATCTTCAGGTCACCTATAATATTTCTCCCTCATCTTAAGGTCACCTCTACTATTTCTCCCTCATCTTAAGGTTACCTCTAATATTTCTCCCTCATCTTAAGGTCACCAATAATATTTCTCCATCATCTTAAGATCACCTCTAATATTTCTCCCTCATCTTAAGGTTACCTCTAATATTTCTCCCTCATCTTAAGGTCACCACTAATATTTCTCCCTTATCTTAAGGTCACCTCTAATATCTCTCTCCCTCACAAATCACCTCTATCTTCTCCCATCTCTTAAGTCACCTGTCTTCTCCCCTCATCTTAAGTCACCACTGTCTCTCTCCCATCATCTTTAGTCACCTCTAATATCTCTCCTCCCTTACCTTAAGGTCACCTCTAATATTTTTCCCTTATCTTAAGGTTACCTCTCATATTTCTCCGTCATCTTCAGGTCACCTCTAATATCTCTCCTCCCTCACCTTAAGTTCACCTCTAATATTTCTCCGTCATCTTAAGTTCACCTCTAATATTTCTCCGTCATCTTAAGGTCACCTCTAATATTTCTCCCTCATGTTAAGTTCACCTCTAAAATTCCTCCCTCATCTTAAGGTCACCTTTAATATTTCTTCCTCATGTTAAGGTCACCTCTAACATTTCTCCCTCATCTTAAGGTCACCTCTAATATTTCTCCGTCATCTTCAGGTCACCTCGAAAATATCTCCTCCCTCATGTTAAGGTCACCTCTAATATTTCTCCGTCATCTTCAGGTCACCTCTAATATCTCTCCTCCGTCATCTTAAGGTTACCTCTAATATTTCTCCCTCATCTTAAGGTCACCTCTAATATTTCTCCGTCATCTTCAGGTCACCTCTAACATTTCCCCCTCACCTTATGGTTACCTGCAATATTTCTCCTTCATCTTGAGGTCACCTCAAATATCTCTTCTCCCTCACCTTAAGGTCACCTCAAATATTTCTCCCTCACCTTAAGGTTACCTCTAATATTTCTCCCTAATCTTAAGGTCACCTCTAATATGTCTCCTCCCTCACCTTAAGGTCACCTCTAATATTTCTCCGTCATCTTCAGGTCACCTCTAATATTTCTCCCTCATCTTAAGGTCACCTCTAATATTTCTCCCTCATCTTAAGGTTACCTCATGTCTCTCTCCCCTCACCTTAGGTCACCACTAATATTCTCCCTCATCTTACGTCACCTCTGTATTTCTTCCTCATCTTGTCTTTACCTCTAATATTTCTCCCTCATCTTAAAGTTACCTCTAACATTTCTCCCTCATCATAAGGTCACCACTAATATTTCTCCCTTATCTTAAGGTCACCTCTAATATCTCTCCTCCCTCACCTTAAGGTCACCTCTAATATTTCACCGTCATCTTAAGGTCACCTCTAATATTTCTCCCTCATCTTAAGGTCACCACTAATATATCTCCGTCATCTAATATTTTTCCCTCATCTTAAGGTCACCTCTAATATCTCTCCTCCCTCACCTTAAGGTCACCAATAATATTTCTCCGTCATCTTAAGATCACCTCTAATATTTCTCCCTCATCTTAAGGTTACCTGTCTTCTCCCTTATCTTACACGGTCACCTCTATGTCTCTCCCTCACCTTGGTAACCTCTAGCCTTTCTCCCGTCATCTTAGAGTCACCTCTTATATTTTCCCCTCATCTTAAGGTCACCACTATGCTCATCTCCCGTCATCTTCAGGTCACCTCTAATATCTCTCCTCCCTCACCTTAAGGTCACCTCTAATATTTCTCCCTTATCTTAAGGTTACCTCTCATATTTCTCCGTCATCTTCAGGTCACCTCTAATATCTCTCCTCCCTCACCTTAAGGTCACCTCTAATATTTCTCCGTCATCTTAAGTTCACCTCTAATATATCTCCGTCATCTTAAGGTCACCTCTAATATTTCTCCCTCATCTTAATATCACCTCTCATATTTCTCCGTCATCTTAAGGTCACCTCTATTATTTCTCCCTCATCTTAAGGTTGCCTCTAATATTTCTCCGTCATCTTCAGGTCACCTCTAATATCTCTCCTCCCTCACCTTAAAGTCACCTCTAATATTTCTCCTTCATCTTAAGGTTACTTCTCATATTTCTCCGTCATTTTCAGGTCACCTCTAATATCTCTCCTCCTTCACCTTAAGGTCACCTCTAATATTTCTCTGTCATCTTAAGGTCACCTCTAATATTTCTCCCTCATCTTAAGGTTACCTCTAACATTTCTCCGTCATCATCAGGTCACCTCTAATATTTCTCCGTCAACTTTAGGCCACCTCTAATATCTCTCCCTCATCTTAAGTTCACCTCTAATATTTCTCCGTCATCATCATGTCACCTCTAATATTTCTTCCTCATCTTAAGGTCACGTCTAATATTTCTTCCTCATGTTAAGGTCACCTCTAACATTTCTCCCTCATCTTAAGGTCACCTCTAATATTTCTCCATCATCTTCAGGTCACCTCTAATATCTCTCCTCCCTCATCTTAAGGTTACCTCTAATATTTCTCCCTCATCTTAAGGTCACCTCTAATATTTCTCCGTCATCTTCAGTTCACCTCCAACATTTATCCCTCACCTTAAGGTTACCTGTAATATTTCTCCCTCATCTTGAGGTCACCTCTAATATCTCTCCTCCCTCACCTTAAGGTCACCTCAAATATTTCTCCCTCACCTTAAGGTTACCTCTAATATTTCTCCCTTATCTTAAGGTCACCTCTAATATCTCTCCTCCCTCACCTTAAGTCACCTCACATCCTTCTCCGTCATCTTCAAGTCTTTCTATCTCCCCTCATCTTAAGTCACCTCTATGTTCTCCCTCATCTTAAAATTTACCTCTGTCTTCTCTCCCTCATCTTAAGTCACCTCTAATGTCTCTTCTCCCCTCACCTTAGGTCACCTCCTATTTCTCTCTGTCATCTTCAGGCCTCTAATATTTCTCCCTCGTATTAAGGTCACCACTAATATTTTTTTCCCCTCATCTTCAAGAGTCACCTCTAATATCTCTCCTCCCTCTCCTTAAGGTCACCACTAATATTTCTCCGTCATTTTAAGATCACCTCTAATATTTCTACCTCATCTTAAGGTTACCTCTAATATTTCTTCCTCATCTTAAGGTTACATCTAATATTTCTCTGTCATCATCAGGTCACCTCTAATATTTCTCCCTCATCTTAAGGTCACGTCTAATATTTCTCCCTCATGTTAAGGTCACCTCTAAAATTCCTCCCTCATCTTAAGGTAACCTTTAATATTTCTTCCTCATGTTAAGGTCACCTCTAACATTTCTCCCTCATCTTAAGGTCACCTCTAATATTTCTCCATCATCTTCAGGTCACCTCTAATATCTCTCCTCCCTCATCTTAAGGTTACCTCTAATATTTCTCCCTCATCTTAAGGTCACCTCTAATATTTCTCCGTCATCTTCAGGTCACCTCCAACATTTATCCCTCACCTTAAGGTTACCTGTAATATTTCTCCCTCATCTTGAGGTCACCTCTAATATCTCTCCTCCCTCACCTTAAGGTCACCTCAAATATTTCTCCGTCACCTTAAAGTTACCTCTAATATTTCTCCCTTATCTTAAGGTCACCTCTAATATCTCTCCTCCCTCACCTTAAGGTCACCTCAAATATTTCTCCGTCATCTTCAGGTCACCTCTAATATTTCTCCCTCATCTTAAGGTCACCTCTAATATATCTTCCTCATCTTAAGGTTACCTCTAATATTTCTCCCTCATCTTAAGGTCACCTCTAATATCTCTTCTCCCTCACCTTAAGGTCACCTCTAATATTTCTCCGTCATCTTCAGGTCACCTCTAATATTTCTGCCTCATCTTAAGGTCACCACTAATATTTTTCCCTCATCTTAAGGTCACCTCTAATATCTCTCCTCCCTCTCCTTAAGGTCACCACTAATATTTCTCCGTCATTTTAAGATCACCTCTAATATTTCTACCTCATCTTAAGGTTACCTCTAATATTTCTTCCTCATCTTAAGGTTACATCTAATATTTCTCCCTCATCATAAGGTCACCACTAATATTTCTCCCTTACCTTAAGGTCACCTCTAATATCTCTCCTCCCTCACCTTAAAGCCACCTCTAATATTTCACCGTCATCTTAAGGTCACCTCTAATATTTCTCCCTCATCTTAAGGTCACC